>NW_020172138.1:922789-958519 GCF_003031525.2 Neophocaena asiaeorientalis asiaeorientalis | reverse complement strand
GACACATACAGACTGAAAGCAAGGGGATGGAAAAAGGTATTCCAGGCAAATGAAAACCAAAAGAAAGCTGGAGTAGCAATTATCATATCAGACAAAATAGATTTTAAAATAAAGAAAAATAGAAGAGACAAAGAAGGACACTACATAATGATCAAGGGATCAATCCAAGAAGACGATATAACAACTGTAAATATTTATGCACCCAACAAAGGAGCACCTCAATACATAAGGCAAATACTAACAGCCATAAAAGGGGAAATCAACAATAACACACTCATAGTAGCAGACTTTTACACCCCACTTTCACCAATGGACAGAACATCCAATATGAAAATAAATAAGGAAACACAAGCTTTAAATTATACATTAAACAAGATGGACTTATTGATATTTATAGGACATTCCAGCCAAAAACAACAGAATACACATTTCTCTCAAGTGCTCATGGAACAATCTCAAGAATAGATCATAACATGGGTAACAAATCAAGCCTTGGTAAATTTATGAAAATTGAAATTGAATCAAGTATCTTTTCTGACCACAATGCTATGAGACTAGATATCAATTACAGAAATAGATCTGTAGAAAATACAGACACATGGAGGCTAAACAATACACTACTTAATAACGAAGTGATCACTGAAGAAATCAAAGAGGAAATCAAAAAATACATAGAAACAAATGACAATGGAGACACGACGACCCAAAACCTATGGGATGCAGCAAAAGCAGTTCTAAGAGGGAAGTTTATAACAATACAATCCTAGCTTAAGAAACAGGAAACATCTCGAATAAACAACCTAAACTTGAACCTAAAGCAATTAGAGAAAGAAGAACAAAAAACCCCAAAGTTAGCAGAAGAAATCATAAAGATCAGATCAGAAAAAAATGAAAAAGAAATGAAGAAAATGATAGCAAAGATCAATAAAACAAAAAGCTGGTTCTTTGAGAAGATAAACAAAATTGATAAACCATTAGCCAGACTCATCAAGAAAAAAAGGGAGAAGACTCAATAGAATTAGAAATGAAAAAGGAGAAGTAACAACTCATACTGCAGAAATACAAAAGATCATGAGAGACTACTACAAGCAACTCTATGCCAATAAAATGGACAACCTGGAAGAAACGGACAAATTCTTACAAATGCACAACCTGCCAAGACTGAATCAGGAAGAAATAGAAAATATGAACAGACCAATTACAAGCACTGAAATTGAAACTGTGATTAAAAATCTTCCAACAGACAAAACCCCAGGACCAGATGGATTTACAGGCGAATTCTATCAAACATTTAAAGATGAGCTAACACCTATCCTTCTCAAACTCTTCCAAAATATAGCAGAGGGAGGAACACTCCCAGACTCATTTGACAAGGCCACCATCACCCTGATACCAAAACCGACAAGGATGTCACAAAGAAAGCAAACTACAGGCCATGAACAGGATAGAAAGCCCAGAGATAAACCCATGCACATATGGTCACCTTATCTTTAATAAAGTTGGCAGGAATGTACAGTGGAGAAGGGACAGCCACTTCAATAAGCGGTGCTGGGAAAACTGGACAGGTACATGTAAAAGTATGAGATTAGATCACTCCCTAAAACCATAAACAAATTGGGAAGGGTGAGCTGTGACAGGGCGAGAGAGAGGCATGGACATATATACACTAACAAACGTAAAATAGATAGCTAGTGGGAGGCAGCGGCA
The DNA here is from genome assembly GCF_003031525.2 of Neophocaena asiaeorientalis asiaeorientalis. Lineage (NCBI taxonomy): Eukaryota > Metazoa > Chordata > Mammalia > Artiodactyla > Phocoenidae > Neophocaena > Neophocaena asiaeorientalis. Next base: position 956,812 of record NW_020172138.1, on the reverse strand, counting down.
TAGCACAGGGAGGTCAGCTCAGTGCTTTGTGACCACCTAGAGGGGTGGGATAGGGAGGATGGGAGTGAGGGAGATGCAAGAGGGAAGAGATATGGGAACATATGTATATGTATAACTGATTCACTTTGTTATAAAGCAGAAACTAACACACCATTATAAAGCAATTATACTCCAATAAAGATGTAAAAAAAATAGATGTAAAAAAGACAACCCAATGAATGGAAGAAAATATATGCAAATCATATATCTGGTAAGTTAATATACAAAATACATAAAGAACTCACACAATTCAAAAGCAAACAAATAAATGATTAAAACATGGGCAGAGAACAGACATTTTCCAATACATACAGAAGACCAAAAGGTACATGAAAAAATACTCAGCATCACTAATCATCATGGAAATGCAAATCAAAATCTCACAATTTAGAATGACTATTATCATAAAGACAAGAAATAACAAGTGTTGGTGAGGATGTAGAGAAATGGGAAACTTTGTGCATTGTTGGTTGGAATGTGAATTGATGCAGTCAGTATGGAAAGAAGTATGACATTTCCTCAAAAATATAAAATAGAACTACCATATGATTCAGAAATTCCATTTCTGTGTACAGTATTTATCTGAAGAAAATGACAACATTAACTCAAAGAGATATATGCACTCCCATTTTTGCTGCAGCATTATTTACAACAGTCAAGATTTGGAAAAAAACTAAGTGTCCACTGATGGATGAATGAATAAAGAAAATGTCACACACACACACACACACACACACACAATGCAATATTACTCAGCCATAAAAAGAAATGAAATTGAGTTATTTGTAGTGAGATGGATGGACCTAGAGACTGTTTGTGTCATCTTTGATTTCTTTCATCAGCATCTTATAGTTTCTGAAGTACAGATCTTTTGCCTCCTTAGGTAGGTTTATACCCAGGTACTTTATTCTTTTTGATGTTATGGTAAAAGGGATTGTTTCCTTAATTTCTCTGTCTGATCTTTCGTTGTTTGTGTATAGAAATGCAACAGATCCAAAAATATGAACAGATTAATCACAAGTACGGAAATTGAAACTGTGATTTTAAAACTCCCAACAAACAAAAGTCCAGGACAAGATGGCATCACAGATGAATTCTATCAAACATTTAGAGAAGAGTTAACACCTATGCAAGGATTTTTTAATACCCAGAAATCAATCAGTGTGATATATCATATTAAAAAACTGAAGAATAAAACCATGTGATCATCTAGCAGAAAAAGATTTTGACAAAATTCAACACCCAGTTATGATAAAAACTCCAGAAAGCGGGCAAAGAGGGAACATACCTCAACATAATAAAGGCCATATATGACAAACCCACAGCTAACGTCATTCTCAATGGTGAAAAGCTGAAAGCATTTCCTCTAAGATCAGGAACAAGACAAGGATGTCCACTCCCACCACTTTTATTCAACATAGTTTGGGAAGTCCTAGCTATGGCAATTGGAGAAGAAAAAGAAATAAAAGGAATCCAAATTGGAAAAGAAACAAAACAGTTACTCTTTTCAGATGACATGATACTATATATAGAAAATCCTAAAGATGCTAACAGAAAACTACTAGAGCTCAACAATGAATTCAGTAAAGTTGCAGGATACAAAATTAATTCCCAGAAATCTGTTGCATTTCTATACACTGGTCTGTCTTGATATAATTGTAATCACAATACATATGACATTGTGATTTCCTCATTTAGCCATGTTGTTATATCATCCACCACCAAAAAACTAAGAAAAGGCAAAATATGTAACTCGTCATTTCTCCTCTTTAACATCCTATGCTCAACTTTTCTCCATAGGCAAACAGAGAGTAAAATGGCCTTGGAGTTGATGTCATATAAGATGAAGATATGAAGGAAGGCCTGGGTGACCCACCAAACATCTAATGCTATCTAATAAAACATTCTGAAGTTACAGAAATGTTCTATGTCTGTAATGATCAATGTGGTAGCCATTAGCCATGTTAGCTCTAACAATTGAAATGTGGCTAAGGCAAATGGGGAACTGAACTTTTAATTTTATTTACTTTTAATTAATTTCAATTTAAATAACTACACATGGCTAAGTGGCTACTGTATTGTACAGCACAGAAATGCTTAGGCTGAGCAGAGAGCTGGCTAGATTTCAGTAATAAATCCTAACATGGACAGGTTCCCATTCAGCCAAGGCCCTTGAGGCCCAGGATTCATTCCTAACCAATCATACTGGTCCTTTGTCAATTTTTTGGCTGCCTAGAATTTATTCTCCTTCCCCAAAGCATCCCAATTTCCTTTGGTGAACTACTCCTTCGAACTACTCCTTCACACAGTCTCTATGAGGCAGTAAACCCAGGATCTTGTCTCCCTCTAGAGAGAGTAAAAGGGCACACCTAGGGAATGGGCATGTGGTCCAATCCCACCCAATCAGATGGTTCCTCCTAGGACTTGGAATATTTAGAATCCAGAATAATGTAGGTTGTCCATTGCAGTGGCAGCAGCTCATCAGATGTTGCTGGCCACATGGCAAGGACTACGATTTCCACCTCTTGGACATCTCAAACACCCCCAGTCCTACTCATTACCAAACCTGGTTCTTCAATCCCCATCATACTTCCCATAAATTCCTTTTTGCATAAATTAGTCAGACACTGTTGTTTGCAAAGCAGGAGTCCTACCAGGTCATAAAGACGACCTAGCAGTGGGTCTGAGAGTCTTCCCTGTGTATCCTGAACCCAGGATGTGTTCCAACTACTCCCTCATTTCCATACTTCCCTTGGTATTGCCCATTCACCCAGAAAATAATACCACGTCTATTTATCTTTGCAGCCTGAAGTATATCAAAGGCAAACAGTGCCACAGAATTTGCTCCATTTCTGTGAAGCAGGGATGTCAACTTCTAAACTTAGCATGCCTAATGTCTGTCTAGGGGCCTGCAGTTCATGGATGAATGTGTTGATACAGAACCACAAAGAAACCCACCTTGACCTCCAAAAGCTTCTCATCTGGACCCCACCCCCAGAACTGGCCCATAAACCTCTTATCTAAGTAAAGAAACTCTATATTGGGGGCTGGGGTGTTTTTATGTCCACTCAAACGCTGAAAGAATCAGCCAGGACCAAACTTCTAGCCTCAGAGCATCCCTTCAAAGACTTGAGTGATAATAGAGGCAGAGCATTCCCACTGCTCCACTTAATTCATTTCATCTGTGTGACATACGCAGCAATGCGACCAGCTTTGCTTTTGATATTCTGACACTTTGAAAACAAGTGCTGATTACCAACAGTGCAACCATGAAATGGCACTATGGGGAACACTTTTTAACATATTTACCTAATTAGCCCATTATAAAGTGTAATGTAACTTCTTGCCTTATCCTGTCATTAGTTTTATGAGAATCTTTAAGAAATGACAGAGTCAGAAGGGAAAAGGAAGAGGCATATCGTGCCCAGCTCCATATGCTTCCCAAATAGCCCACAGCATCCTTGAATTTAACAAGGTGCATGAGAGGTGTCCCAGAGCTCAGCACAAGGGCTTGGCTGCTTTAACAGAACTGTGGGGAGAGGCTCCCCAAGCAATTTACATGCTCACAAAGATGATGTATAAACTCTAATCACTGCATATTCCCTTCCAAAATAGCTTTGGAGAAATAAACACTGATGTAACAGTAGGGAAAATTAGGTTTCAATCTCAGATGTGTGTTTGAATAGCAAAATGACCCACTTCACTTAACCATATAACCACTTGAGCTTCAGATGAAGCTTCAGTTGTACAATGGGAATAACAACACTCATCAAGTCTACTCATGGGCCTACAGCATCGTGACAAGTCCATGAGATAATGGATGTTAAAGTGATTATTATAGTCATCACTAATATGTATTGAGTGTTTACTACATGCAAGACATGCTGGGGATGATTTCTCAATTGCATAATTAAAATGATCAAAACCTTTCATTCATTCTGTTTCAAATTTTAGAGACAACTTCCTAACCTTCAGAGAGGTCTTCCCTGATTCTCCCAAAATGGACATCTGCTACTTTCTCATAACATCTGTTCTTTCTCTTCCCAGCCCTTAAAACACAAAAAGTCATAACTTTTAAAAAATTTTTGACTTGTTTAATTCCTGTCTCCCCCATAAGACTATAAATCCCTTGAAGGCAGAGGCCATGCCTGTTTTGCTTACCCAAGTCCTTAACATAAAGCCTGCCACATAAATAGTACTCAGTAAATAATGGAATGCCGACTGCCTGTATTTTGGGTGAGATTAATTTCAGGGGGCCCGTCCCACAGCAGATGGACCATCTATGTTTCAGAAGAGAATTGCAAAGCTGGAGAATGCCTAAACTACTGCCTTTCATTCCAGATGACAGAGCCATGAAAAGAATTCACTCGATTAACTAAAGACTACACTAGTGGGAGAATAAAATTCTTGCTTTTGGATGTTAATTACTACTAACACATCTCATTATTATATATCACAATATATAATGTCAGTCACCCTAGAATTAACATGAGGTATGGACAGCCTAGGATTGTCCTTTCTTCATTCACTCCACATAGATTAATCAGGTTCCTAGTATGTGGCAGGCACTGTGTTGGTCCTTGAATAATATTTATAGGAAGAATGACTAAAACTTATTCTTAGAGTTTTGGACAATAATCAGAGCACCAACATTACATATCTCATACAATTCACTCCCCACCCCATTCTCACTCTCAGGAACCTGAGATGAGATGTAATAAGTTTAACATCATTCTGCAGCAGGCTTACAGCCAAGACGAAGGAAAGTCTGCTCTGGCACAGGAGCTAGCAGGCTTGGGTTTGGTCCTGCCCCCAACACCGGCTCTCTGAGTGAGTTACCTGCTCAAGTCAGTTCTCCTCTCTTGGCCTCAAATTCCTCAGCCAACAATGTAGAACTGGGACTAGATTTCTCTAAGGCTCTTCCAGCTTTAGCATCTATAGCCCTCCTTCTGTCCCCTACACTCAGCATTGCCAGTTTTCTTCAAGGCACCTGCCATACAGGAAAGCCTGATTTCCCACAAACAGTCAAGATGAAGTACAGCATCAGCACCCCCCACCAGGCTGTTAACAACTGGCTACCCAAGGGGAGAAGGATGATTAGTATAATAATTATTATTATAATAGAAAGATAAAAGATTTTGCCAAGCTGAAAAATTCACATGGTATAATGTTAAATAAGAGTATAGAATATAAAATTATATCAATTCCATTACTACAAAACAGTAAAAATTATGAATAGGTGTATCGGCAAGGTGTGTCGTAGTTAAAAGCAGTCAGGCTGATTTAAACAGAAAACCAATTTAATAAGAATATTGGGAAATTCACAGAAATGCTTGGGGGTTTGGAGAACTAAAACTGGAGGCAGCCTAAATGCTGCCCAAATCACACCACAGCATGGCTCTCCCTGCCCACTGACTCTGACTCCAGACACTGGACATCGTCACCATCACTGCTGCTATCACTGCCCCTGGGAACCCATCTTGCTAAAACTGCCAAAGCTTCCACAGAGAGGCTGCCCCCACATCCACCTGGTGTGTGGGTGGGAGCATCTGACCAACAGAGCCCAAGACCCCCGGCTGTGCCCCTTCTGTAAGGCAGAAGCTGGTGTGCTCAGTTTCCACAGTGGTGTGCAGGCCCTGTTTCATAAGGTGGGGGGAGCCCAGACAGTAGGAGGGAGCTCCGATGGCAGATGAGAATAACCAGTATGAACTGCACAGACATATGGAGAAGGACTAGTGGGCACGGGCTCAAATGGCTGCTTTCCTTGATTAGTTGATGGAAGTAGGGGAAAATTTTGTTTTATATTCCTGTTGTCATTTTAATATTGTTTTTGCAAAACCACTTTAAAATGGCTTTGAATTAGAGAAAAATTCAGAAGAAAATAACTAAAAATAATGAACTATGCCCCTGAAGCTCAGCGCCTGGCCCATGGCGGGTGCCCTCAGAAATGCAGGCTGATTGTCTAATGCAGGCATCATACTCAGAGGGCCAGAGAAGCTCAGAAACTTCGCCTGTTCAAAATCTTGTTAGAGCCTGGTAACAGAGTTGTGAAAACTGCAACAGAGAGTCAGAAAGGACAGGGGAGTGGGAAAACATGGCAAATACTTGTTCCCATGCTCTCAAATACCAGAAAGCTCACTGAAATGGGTCACTTTCTCTATCTCATCATGAAAGCAGTAGCAAACTAGCCTGAGAGGTATGTGGCAGCTCTCTCTGCATGTTCTGAGTGGCCTCTCCTGGAGTGGGCAGCCATGTCCCGGAACACAGACACCAGCTCCATTGCGCTGGGCCAGCATTCTTGGGACTCGGGGCATAAACTCCATTAACTCTCTCTCCCGGCTTCGCATTGCCAAACAGAGTTTCTGGTCAACCTCGCTTGGGTCCCAGCAAGCTAATGATGAGTTTACCTCAGTGGCCTCCAAAGACAGCATTGTTACTTCTTCCCATTTAGAACTGGTCATTAAAATCATTTGAAAAAGTGCTTTGTTAAGCATGCACATGGTGGGAAAACCTGAGACTTACCCCTGAATTCAGCTAGAATATATATTTGAGGAAATGTTTATTTTTTGAAACATAGGATTAATATGAGCATCTACCCTGTGTCAGGCACTTTTATAGACATGTAAGAGTCAGCTGTGATCAAGACACACAAGAAACTCCAGGAGGCAGTGGCTTTGTCTAACTGACTCTGAGATCAATGCAGAGAGGATGCCAACAGGCAGAGCTGAAGAAGTAAGCGGAGGTGGGCACTTTTACCCACCCTTTCCCTTGCCAGCAGCATAGAAAGGAGAGGCTGGGTAGAATTGTGAGGACAGGATGAATTTGCCTCAGGTCCCCTGAGCTGCTTTTCTAAAGAAACTGAGGGTCTTTCTGTATTCGAGGCCACTATACCCTCCTATCCCTGTTCTACTGCAACCGGTATCAGCCCAGACTAGGGCAGCACACGGATTCCAGAGAAACAGCTGCCAAAAGTCCCCCACTCAGTTTTGGAGAACAGCTCAGAAGAGCACAGGTGATATTCCACAGGGCCTTGCGGGCTTCCAGGCCAGTCATCCATCTCCCTACCACCTCCAGGGACCTCCAGGGCTCAATAAAACCCATGCTTCATTAACATAAAGATTATTCATAGCTCCCTAATACATTCTATAAGCCAGGAGAGACTCAGACTAAATCACAGAAAATGTGAGGACAGAGCCTACAGCTCAGCTGGCCAGTCTTGAGTAAGCAGCCCATGTGGGGAGGGATTGAAGGTTCCTGGTGCCAGCCAAGGTTTCACCACTCTTAACCAGGACTACTGAAATTCTACTGTTGCATTTCCTTTGTGTCTGATGTCCTAAGCCTTCCCTACTGAGCTACAGTATCACTGGAGGGGCTGCAACACAGAAACATTGTGAGTATAACCTTACAGCCTGGAGATAAGGGAAGACGATGGGCTTGGAAGCCTGAGATCGTGGTTCCATTCCTGATGCTCTCACCAGCTAACTGTGTGGCCTGGCCCTCTTTGGACCTTCATTTCCTCATCTATAAATGAAGGAAGGGGTCACTGTAATGGGCTGAAAAATTAAATACCTTCAGGGCCAGGCAAGTGATGTAAATGGCAAAGCTGACCTTTGAAGCTGGCTAAATAGAGAGTGTGACCCCACGTAAAGGCACCTGAATTCTGCTTTCAGTTTGTACAGGCAAATAAAATGCTTCCATGGCTGACATTCAGCTGGTGCCCACCAGTTCATAACCCCTGGACTAGAAATTTTCCACTTGTAACAATGCTTTTGATGGGAACCTTTCTCAAAACCCAGTACTTTCTACACTGATTTGATCTTGGCTGCCATAGACAGGGGTCTCCCACCACATTACAGAGAGCCCCACATGGGAGAAGGGGGCATTTACATGGCCCAGCTAAGTATCCTAGAGTTTATGAAACCTGGCTTTTAGGCAACTAAACTCTAAACAAGTCCCAAGATTGCCAAAGCAATGTTCCCATCTTATATCACTCAAAGAGAAGCTGGGGGACCCAATCAGGGAACTCAAAGAAGGAGCTTGGGGCAAAGAGTAAGAATGAACACAATTGAGACGCATCCCCTCCTCTCCAAGCGCTTATTCTGAAAGGCCTCTCCCCTCAGTAATACTAGAAAATGTCTTAGGTCGAATTATGACTCCAGTTCCTCCAGCCATGAGTTTATTCTAAGATCAGCCTGACCCTTTTTTTTTTTTTCCAGTACGCAGACCTCTCACTGTTGTGGCCTCTCCCGCTGCGGAGCACAGGCTCCGGATGTGCAGGCTCAGCGGGCGTGGATCACAGGCACAGCCACTCCGCAGCATATGGGATCCTCCTGGACTGGGGCACGAACCCATGTCCCCTGCACCGGCAGGTGGACTCTCAACCACTGCGCCACCAGGGAAGCCCGAGCCTGACCCTTTTCATAAGTTCTTCTGTCACCAGAATAAAAGATTCTGTGTTTGGTCTGGGGCAGACTACCTAGGCAGAAGGACTGAGAAAGACTTAAGAGCTCCCCACTCACCTTGTGGGGGCTCCTGCAGAGACAGGAATGGTGAGCAACTCTCTCCTCCCAACCTCTCACTGTGGATTACTAAGTGGAATCACCCCTGGTTATCAGGAAGGCCTGGTGAAACACAGGTGTGCACTCACATGCATGCACACACACGCATGCACACCCACAAACACATGGACACAGGCACAACCAAGGAGAAAGATAAGAGGCAGGGAATTTTCTGGTAACCCCATGGGTTAGCAGGAGACGCTCTGAAACAGGAAAGGAGGACCTGTGTCCTGTAATACAGTAAGAAAGGAGAAAGGTGCTGGGTCTCCTAAAAGAAAGACATCGTGTTGCGAGAGCTACAGAGGGGGAATTAAAGTATACTTCTAGGAGTGTAGGAGACTGAGACCTCACAAGTGTATCACAAAAGACCTGAAAACTTTTCAGGGCTTTGGCCTGAGTTTGCTGGACACGCTGGTCCAGTCTCCAGCCTCTCCCTTCTTAAGTCTCACTGAGCAAGGAATGGAAGCCTGCTAATAGGATCCCTTCACCTATTTCCCTTGTTCCTGTGCTCTCAGGCCAGGGGTGATCAGCACCTCTGGGGCCAGCCTCACAGGTACATCCAACCTGTGACTTAACCCCCAGGCAGGTCTGCAGCTTTCCATGTAGACAATGTCACCTCCTCTCCACTCAAAACACAGGGCACCAGGCTGCTAAGCTGGAGGTGCAGGGTGGGGAGCGCACATGCTTGGTCCAAGTGGGATCAGTCTCTCAGCAACTGCATCAGAGCATAGAGGAACTCCACCATTTCCCCAGGGCACATTTGATGATTTTTCACCACCCAGCATGCATTTGTCTTTCTTCCTGGAGGAATAAATTTCCTAGGACCGGCTGTCTCTCCATCACACTCCACTCATGCAATCCAGAAGGGCTCCACCCCAAGCTCTAACGAGGCACCTGGCCATCTGCATGCTGCATCCTGCACAGCTCGAGGGCCTGGCTCAGGGAGAGGAGTGTGAGTGGACACCATCAGGGAATCTCGGGAATGTTGCGGTAGCAATCGGGGCGAGAGACGTTCTTCCTTTTCTCTTCTGGGGCTCAGAGAAAAATGGCAGTACTGAGACTAGAACCTACGGCTTCTGGCCACCAGGAATCTGTCCACCTCATCCTGGAAACCAGGAGTATGCCTGGAATCCCAGAACCAGACATCCAGGAGACAAAGACCAAGCCTTGGGAAGCCCAGGTTCTAGAGTGACTTTGGTAACTTATCTCTCAGCTTTCAGATCTGAGAGGAGACTGAGAATGCTGAGAGTAATACTCATTCACAACACACACACACACACACACACACACACACACACACACACACACACCACATATACACACACATATGTACACACACATACATCACACGTATATACATACACACAGGTACAAGAACACATACACACACATATATATGTATACACATACACACATATACAAATACCCCTACCATGGCTCCAATACTGGGAAACTGAAATTTCATATTTTATTTACAAATATAAGCTTCTTCAAAAAAAAGAAAGGAAGAAACACAAATACTTTATCGGTAAGAATTTAAAGTAGCACATTGCAGCTTCTAGCATCAGAAGCAGGAACAATTAATCTGGTGGGGAGAGACAGGAAATTAATCTGGTGGGGAGAGACAGGAAATGCAATGAAAAGAACAGATTAATAGCACCTTTAAAAATTACACACTTCACTTCCTGGAAGGAAAAAGGACATTTGAAATCTGACCTCATCCTGGCGTAAAGGGGCAGGAAAGCATTTTTGTCTCAAGTTACCTTAGTTGCTTGTGGTTATTGTTGTCCCCCTCACCACCATTACGATTGGCTCTCATGGTGCTTCTTGGTGACACAGATCACCAGGATAGGTGTGGAGTGCTGCCATTAGTATACACAATCTCAGTCCTCTGCTGTTCCATAACACCTCACTTTCTATCACGTGGAGAGACTAGCGAAGCTGGGGTTGTGTTGCTGGTGCCTGTGATAATAAATATATTGGAGAGAAAGGAGAACTGGGGGAGGGGCCAATCAGGGCTCCACTGCTCTGAAATGTGTTTGTAGATTTATCTGAAAGCCTGGGTTCTGGAAGAATAGTGAGATGATTAGTGTCATGGCTTGAATTTGATCCCCTCAAAAAGGTATGTTGAAATCTCAACTCTCAATATCTCAGAACATGATCTCATGTGGAAATAAGGTCATTGCAAATACAATTAGTGACGGTGAGGTCATACTGGAATAGGGTGGACCCCCAGTCCAATATGATTGGTGTCCTTACAAGAAGATGGCCATGAGAAAGCACAGACACAGGGAGAACGCCAGGTGAGGATGAAGGCAGAGATCAGAGCTATGCAGCTGTGAACCAAGGAACACCAGTGATGCCAGTAAACCTCCAGAAGCTAGGAAGAGGCCATGAAGGATTCTCCTACAGATCTCAAAGGGAGAATGGCCCTGCTAACACCTCGATTTTGTACTAATAGCCTTCAGATAGTGAGACAATAAATTTCTGAAGTTTGAAGCCATTCAGTCTGTGGTACATTGTTATGAAGCCTTTTGTAAAAAAGGCTATCTTTTCACCTCTGACAAACTCCTCAATCCACCACCCAGGCCCTACCTCCATACTCACACCCTGCCCATGACGGCACAGAATGACTGGCCACAGGGACATGAGTAATGGTGCAAGTGAGTGAGATAAGCTCAAGCTGACCCTCCTGCCTCTCAGAGGTGGTCTCCCAGGAAGATACTGTGGTGAGCCTGACAAGGGCCCCACCTCCAGTCCAGCTGGGTGGTCTCCGCAGCGGGGTGGGGTGGGGCAGGTTCTAAATCACTCAAAGCTGCTATAGCCAGTGAGCTCTGAAAGGCTGGCAGAGCCTACAGGGAACAGGAACTGGAGGGCTGCATATGGCTTTGAGCCAGAATTGGACACCCCAGTGCTTCACCATGTGCCCAACTTGCAAATGAAGAGATCAAGGATACCACCTAATCACCAGAAGGATTGGGGGTCCTGGGGCAGCAAAGCCCCAGCAGGAGATTCCCACAATGGTTGTGAGGGGAAGACTGGACCAGAGGCTCTAGGGGCTCATCCTTCTCTAAGACTCCCCAGTTCTCCTGCCAAGTGACAGCATTCTGTGCCTTAAAGTTCCTACAAAAGCACAGAAATACTGGTATCTTCTGAGGTGAAGGCAATTTTAAGTCACATCTTCAAACCCCTGGGAGGTCAGAATTCAATTCCATGTGGTTTATCAATCTATCACCTGTTATCATTGTCTGTCCCACAGTCTGGGCTGCTCCAAGAGGTAACCTGGCAGTAGGAGCCTTGATTCCAGCACTGCTTTATACACTCACACTCAGAGAACAAACACAAATCTCAATACTCATGCTCTCTACCATATGTGGACACTTGTCCACATACTCACACCTAGACACAAACAACACCACAAACAGTCATACACAGGCTGACACACTCTTCAACATGCAGAGCCACATACCTTCACATAGACACACACACAGGCACAACCACACACGCCTGGCACAAAGGGAACGCATACTCACCCAGAGACATGAACACATGCACATCTACGGCTCTGCTCTCCAAGACACAGAGATAGACACTCTATCTCTCTCTCAAACACACACACACACACACACACACACACACACACACACACACACACTTACTCAGTAAATCTTTACAACAGAGCTGGGACCTTTTCTCATTCAAGATTCTCAGCCTCCAAACAAAACCAATTAATACCACTTAATAAATAGTTACAAATAAATCTTAGTGTAGACTTTTACTTGGTGTTGATTTTTTGAGAGAAGGAAAAATAGAATTCCTTCTCCTCTGCCATGCCATCCTCCCCAGGGTCAGGCAGGAGCCTTCCCGTCCTCTGAATCCTGTGGCACTTAATGCGGAGCTTACGAACTGGAAGCAGAAATCCAGGCCTGATCACAACAAATACCAAAGACAGAGATGGAGAGGGAAGCTGAAAGGTAAAGAGGAGAGGGGAGTGAGACCAAGACAGAGAATAAATGCAGATAAGAAAGCAGAGGAAGGGTGGGAGAGGCACCCAAGAAATGGCAGGAAGACTGTGAGGCAGGGACAGGAAGCCTGGGAGAGTCCCAACACACTGTCACCCACAGGGGGAAACTGGCCCATGTGCACACACTCACAGGCCACACATCAAGTCCAAAACGCACAGAAAGAGAGACCTAGAGAGGCTGCCACAACAGCAGGTGGAGAGAAAGGAAAAGACAACTTCCCTCCCAGACCCCAGATTGTTTTCCTGTGGTCATATTGCTCCCTTGTGGACTTTTCTGATAAAGTCATAAAGCCAGTTGCCTTTTCACTGCCAGAGGCATTAGTGCAAAAATTTACCCTGTGATACATGTGAAAATCACCAATAACTTTTTTATTTAGTAATAGCTTGTTTAAAGGAATTAAAACAGGTTAAAGTTTCAAAACATGGATGGTATAATGAGGTGAGGAATATTGGGATGGACCACTGGTAGAATCAATATCTTATTTTAGGGGGGAGAAGAGGAAAGAGAACATAAAGCAAATACTCCACAAAAGACCCAGAATTGCCAAAGCAATCCTGAGGAAGAAGAATAAAGCTGGAGGCACAACCCTCCCAGACTTCAGAGTATACAGCAAAGCTACAGTAATCAAAACAGTGTAGTCCTGGTACAAAAGCAGACATACAGATCAAGGAACAGAATAGAGAGCCCAGAAATAAACCCACTCACCCAGGTCAATTAATCTTCAACCAAGGGGGCAAGAATACAGTGGAGAACAGTCTCTTTAGCAAGTTGTGTTGGGAAAGCTGAACAACCATATGTAAATCAATGAAGTTAGAACACTCCCTCACCCCATGCACAAAAATAAATTCAAAATGTCTTAAAGACTTAAATATAAGACAAGACACCATAAAACTCCTAGGAGAGAACATAGGTGAAAGATTCTTTGACATAAATTGTAGCAATATTTTCTCATATCAGTCTCCCAAGGCAAAAGATATAAAAGCAAAAATAAACAAATGGGACTTAACCAAACTTTCAAGCTTTTGCACATCAAGGGAACTCATAAACAAAATAAAAAGACAACCTACAGAATGGGAGAAATAATTTGCAAATGATGAGACTGACAAGGGCTTAATTTCTAAAATACACAAACAGCTCATATAACTCAATATTAAAAAAACAAACAACTCAATCAAAAAATGGGCAGAAGACCTAAATAGACATTTCTCCAAAGAAGACATACAGATGGCCAAGAGGCACATGAAAGGATGCTCTACATCGCTACTTATTAGAGAAATGCAAATTAAAACTACAATGAGGTATCCCCTCACACTGGTTAAAATGGCCATCATTAAAAAGTAGTAAGTGCCAGAGTGTGGAGAAAAGGGAACCCTCCTACACTGATGGTGGGAATGTAAATTGCTGCAGCCACTATGGAGAACAGTATGGAGGTTCTTTTAAAAACTAAAGATAGAGTTACCATATGATCCAGCAATCCCACTCCTGGGAATATATACAGAAAAAATAAAAGCTCTAATTCTAAAATATGTTCCTTAAGATGTTATGGAACAACCCAAATAAATTTTGGTCAACCCACTACACAAATCCCAATGTTCAGAGCAGCACTTTTTTTTTTCTTTTTTCATGCTTTTTTTTAAACTTTTTATTTTATATTGAAGTACAGTTGATTAACAATGTTGTGTTAGTTTCAGGTGTACAACAAAGTGATTCAGTTATACATTTACATGTATCTATTCTTTTTCAAATTCGTTTCCCAATTAGGTTATTACAGAATATTGAGTAGAGTTCCCTGTGCTATACAGTAGGTCCTTGTTGGTTATCCATTTTAAATATAGCAGTGTGTACATGTCAATCCCAAACTCCCTAACTATCCCTCCCTCCCACCCTTCCCCCTGGTAACCATAAGTTCATTCTCTAAGTCTGTGAGTCTGATTCTGTTTTGTAAAAAAGCTCATTTGTATCATTTTTTTAGATTCCGCATATAAGCGAGATCATATGACATTTGTCTTCCTCTGTCTGACTTACTTCACCCAGTAACAATTTCTAGGTCCATCCTTGTTGCTGAAAAGGGCATTATTTCATTCTCTTTATTGGCTGAGTAATATTCCATTGTATATATGTACCACATCTTCTTTATCCATTCTTCTGTTGATGGACATTTAGGTTGATTCCATATACTGACTACTGTAAACAGTGCTGCAATGAACACTGGGGTGCATGTATCCTTTGGAACCATGTTTTTCTCCAGGTATATGCCCAGGAGGGAGATTGCAGGATCATATGGTAGCTCTATTTTTAGTTTCATAAGGAACCTCCATGTTGTTCTCCATAGTGGCTGCACCAATTCACATTCCCACCAACAGTTTAGGAGGGTTCCCTTCTCTATACCCTCTCCCGAATTTATTGTTTGTGGATTTTTTGATGATAGCCATTCTGACTGTGTGAGGTGATATTTCATTGTAGTTTTGATTTGCATTTCTCTAATAATTAGTGATGTTGAGCATCTTTTCAGGTGTCTCTTGACCATCTGTATGTCTTCTTCAGAGAAATGTCTATTTAGGTCTTCTGCCAATTTTTTGATTGGGTTGTTTGTTTTGATGATATTAAGCTGCATGAGCTGTTTGGACACTAATCCCTTGTCGGTCACATCATTTGCAAATATTTTCTCCCATTCTGAGGGTTGTCTTTCCATTTTCTTTATGTGTTCCTTCGCTGTGCAAATGCTTTTGAGTTTAATTAGGTCCCGTTTATTTTTGTTTTTATTTCCATTACTCTAGGAGATGGATCAAAAAAAGATATTACTGCGATTTATGTCAGAGAGGTTTCTGCCTATGTTTTCCTCTAAGATGTTTATAGTGTCACTTCTCACATTTAGGTCTTTAATCCATTTTGAGTTTATTTTTGTGTATGGTGTTAAAGAATGTTCCGATTTCATTTTTTATATGTGGCTGTCCGGTTTTCCCAGCACCACTTATTTAAGAAACTGTCTTTTCACCAATGTATAGTCTTGCCTCCTTTGTTGTAGAGGCAAGACCTCTACAACAGACCATAGGTGCGTGGGTTTATTTCTGGGCTTTCTGTCCTGCCCATTGATCTATATTTCTATTTTTGTGCCAGCACCATACTCTTTTGATGTCTATAGCTTTGTATTATAGTCTGAAGTCAAGGAGCCTGATTCCTCCAGCCCCATTCTTCTTTCTCAAGATTACCTTGGCTAATTGGGGGTCTTTTGTGTCTCCATACAAATTTTAAGATTTTTTTGTTTTAGTTCTGTGAAAAATGCCATTGGTAATTTGATAGGTATTGCATTGACTCAAGATTGCCTTGACTAGTATAGTCATTTTGACAATATTGAGTCTTCCAATCCAAGAACATGGTGTATCTTTCCATCTGTTTGTGTCATCTTTGATTTCTTTCATCAGCATCTTAGAGTTTTCAGAGTACAGGTCTTTCGTCTTCTTAGGTAGGTTTATTCCCAGGTATTGTGTTCTTTATAATGCAGTGGTAAATGGGATTGTTTCCTTCATTTCTCTTTCTGACCTTTCATTTTTAGTGTATAGAAATGCAACAGATTTCTGTGTTTTAATTTTGTAACCTGCAACTTTACCACACTCATTGGTGAGCTCTAGTAGTTTTCCGATAGCATCTTTAGGATTTTCTTTGCATAGTATCATGTCATCTGCAAGAAGTGACAGTTTAACTTCTCTTCCCATTTGGATTCCTTTTATTTATTTTTCTTCTCTGATTGCTGTAACTAGGACTTCCAAAACTATGTTGAATAAAATTGGCAAGAGTGGACATCCTTGTCTTGTCCCTGATCTTAGAGGAAATGCTTTTAGCTTCTCACCATTGAGTATACTGTTAGCTGTAGGTTTGTCGTATATGACCTTTATTATGTTGAGGTATGTTCCCTCTATGGCCACTTTCTGGAGAGTTTTTATCATAAATGGGTATTGAATTTTGTGAAAAGCTTTTTCTGCATGCATTGAGATGTTCAGGTAATTTTTATTCTTCAGTTTGTTAATGTAGTGTATCACACTGATTGATTTGCAGATATTGAAAAATCCTTGTATCCCTGGGATTAATCTTACTTGCTTATGGTGTATGATCCTTTTAATATATTGTTGGATTCAGATTGCTAGTATTTTGTTGAAGATTTTTGCATCTATGTTCAACAGTGATACTGGCCTGTAAATTTCTTTGTTTTGTGGTGGTGTCTTTGTCTGGTTTTGGTATCAGGGTGATGGTGGCTCATAGAATGAGTTTGGGAGTGTTCCTTCCTCTGCAATTTTTGGAACAGTTTCAGAAGAACAGGTGTTCGCTCTTCTCTAAATATTTGATAGAATTCACCTGTGAAGCTGTCTGGTCCTGGACTTTTGTTTTTTGGGAGTTTTTAAATTACAGGTTCAATTTCAGTACTTGTGATTGGTCTGTTCATATTTTCTATTTCTTCTTGGTTCAGTCTTGGGAAATTGTACCTTTCTAAGAATTTGTCCA
The DNA here is from genome assembly GCF_003031525.2 of Neophocaena asiaeorientalis asiaeorientalis. NCBI lineage: Eukaryota > Metazoa > Chordata > Mammalia > Artiodactyla > Phocoenidae > Neophocaena > Neophocaena asiaeorientalis. The sequence goes on along the minus strand of NW_020172138.1, from coordinate 939,693 downwards.
TTTCTTCCAGGTAGTCCGTTTTATTGGCATACAGTTGCTTGTAGTAATCTCTTATGTTCCTTTGTATTTCTGTGGTGTCCATTTTAACTTCTCCTTTTTCATTTCTAATTTTATTGATTTAAGTCCTCTCCCTTTTTTTCTTGATGAGTCTGGCTAAAGGTTTATCAATTTTGTTTATCTTCTCAAAGAACCAGCTTTTAGTTTCATTGATCTTTGCTATTGTTTTCTTTGTCTCTGTTTCATTTATTTCTGCCCTGATCTTCATGATCTCTTTCCTTCTATTAACTTTAGGTTTTGTTTGTTCTTCTTTCTCTAGTTCCTTTAGGTGTAAGGTTAGGTTTTTTATTTGAGATTTTTCTTGTTTCCTGAGGTAAAATTGTATTGCTATAAACTTCCCACTTAGAACTGCTTTTGCTGTGTCTCATAGGTTTTGAGTTGTCATGTTTTTGTTGTCATTTTTCTCTAGGTATTTTTTTATTTCCTCTTTGATTTCTTCAATGATCCACTGGTTGCTTAATAGCATATTGTTTAGACTCCACGTGTTTGTGTTTTTTACAGTTTTTTTCTGTAGTTGATTTCTAATCTCATGGTGCTGTGGTTGGAAAAAATGCTTGATATAGTTTAATTAAAAATTGAAATTATATCAAGCATGTGGTCAGTCTTGGAGAATGTCCTATGTGCACAAAAGAAGAATGTGTATTCTGCTGCTTTTGGATGGAATGCTCTATAAATATGAATTAAGTCCATTTGGTCTAACGTGTTATTTATGGCCTGTGTTTCCTTATTGATTTTCTGTCGGGGTGATCTGTTCCTTGATGAAAGTGGGTGTTAAAGTCCCCTGCTATTAGTGTGTTACTGTCAGTTTCTCCCTTTATGGCTGCCAGTATTTGCCTTATATATTGAGGTGCTCTTAAGTTGGGTACATATATATTTACAATTTTTATATCTTCTTGGATTGATCCCTTGATCATTACATACTGTCCTTCTTTGCCTCTTGTCACAGTCTTTATTTTAAAGTCTATGTTATCTGATGTGAATATTGCTACTCCAGGTTTCTACTGATCTCCATTTGCATAGAATACCTTCTTCCATCCCCTCACTTTCAGTTTGTATGTGTCCCTAGGTATGAATTGGTTCTCTTGTAGCATATATATTGGTCTTGTTTTTGTATCCATTCAGCCAGTCTATGTCTTTTGGTTGGAGCATTTAATCCATTTACATTTAAGGTAATTATCAACATGTAAGTTCTTATTGCCATTTTCTTAATTGTTTTGGGTTTGTTTTTGTAGGTCTTTTTTCTTCCGTTCCTCACTTGTTCTCTTCTCCTGTGGTTTGATGACCATCTTTAGTTTTGTGTTTGGTTTATTTTTTCTTTTCTTCTTCTTCTTTGTGTGTGTGTGTGTGTGTGTGTGTGTGTGTGTGTGTGTGTATCTATTGTAGTTTTGGGGGTTGCTGTTCCTATGAGGTTTTGATAGAGCAGTCTATATATATATACAAGGCTGTTTTAGGTTGCTGGTCTCTTTCCTACCTAGAGAAGTTCCTTTAGCATTTGTTGCAAAGCTGGTCTGGTGGTGCTGAACTCTCTTAGCTTTTGCTTGTCTGTGAAGCTTTTGATTTCTCCATCAAATCTGAATGAGAGGGACTTCCCTGGTGATCCAGTGGTTAAGACTTTGCCTTCTAGTGCAGGAGGTGTGGGTGTGATCCCTGGTCATGGAGCTAAGATCCCACATGGCTTGCAGCCAAAAAACCAAAACATAAAAACAGAAGCAATACTATGACAAATTCAATAAAAACTTTAAAAATGGTCCTCATCCAAAAAAAATCTACAATCTGAATGAGAGCCTTCCTGGTAGAGTATTCTTGGCCGTAGGTTCTTCCCTTTCATAACTGGAAATATAGCATGTCACTCTCTTCTGGCCTGCAGAGTTTCTGCTGAAAAATCAGCTGATAACCTTATGGGACTTCCCTTGTATGTTATTTGTCATTTTTCCCTTGCTGCTTTTAATATTCTTTGTCTTTAATTTTTGTCAGTTTGATTATTATGTGTCTCAGCATGTTCCTCCTTGGGTTTATCCTGCCTGGGGCTCTCTGTGCTTCCTGGAATTGGATGACTGTTTCTTTTCCCATGCTAGTGAAGTTTTCAGCAATTATCTCTTCAAATATTTTCTCAGGTCCTTTCTCTCTCTCTTCTCCTTCTGGGACCCCTATAATGCAAATGTTGGTGCTTTAATGTTGTACCAGAGGTCTCTTAGACTGTCTTCATTTCTTTTCATTCTTTTTTCTGTATTCTGTTCCATGGGAGTGATTCCCACCATTCTGTCTTCCAGGTCACTTATCCATTCTTCTGCCTCAGTTACTCTGCTACTGATTCCTTCTAGTGTATTTTTCATTTCAGTTATTGTATTGTTCATCTCTGTTTGTTTGTTCTTTAGTTCTTCTAGGTCTTTGTTAAACATTTCTTGTATCTTCTCAATCCTTGCCTCTATTCTTTTTACAAGATCTTGGATCATCTTCGCTACCATTATTCTGAATTCTTTTTCCAGAAGGTTGCCTATCTCCACCTTACTAAGTTGTTTTTCTGGGGTTTTAACTTGTTCCTTCTTCTGGGACATGTATCTTTGCTATTTCCTTTTGTCTAATTTTCTGTGATTGTGTATTCTATTCCACAGGCTGCAGGACTGTAGTTCTTGCTTCTGCTGTCTGCCATCTGGTGGATGAGGCTATCTAAGAGGCTTGTGCAAACTTCCTAATGGGAAAGACTGGTGGTAGGTGGAGGTGGGTCTTGTCCCTCTGGTGGGCAGGGCCACACTCAGTAAAACTTTAATCCATTTGTCTGTTGATGGTTGGTTTTTTGGCCTGAGGTGACCTAGCACTGGAGGGTTTGGGGGGGCTAATGGTGGCCTCCAGGAGGGCTCACTCCAATGGGTACTTCCCAGAACTGCTGCTGTCAGTGTCCTTGTCACTGCAGTGAGCCCCAGCTGCCCCCCACCTCCATAGGAGACCCTTCAATACTAGCAGGTATATCTGGTCCAGTCTCTTATGGGGTCACTTCTTTATTCCTCTGGGTCCTGGTGCACACAAGACTTTGTGTGCGGCCTCCAAGAGTAGAGTCTCTGTTTCCCCCAGGCCTGTGGAAGTCCTGCAATCAAGCTCCACTAGCCTTCAAAGCTAGATTCTCTGGGGACTCCTCCTCCCATTGCTGGACCACCAGGTTGGGAAGCCTGACGTGGGGCTCAGAACTTTCACTTCTATGGGATAACTTCTGTGGTATAATTGTTTTCCAGTTTGTGGGTCGCCCACCCAGCAGGTATGGGATTTGAGTTCATTATGACTGAGCCCCTCCTACCATCTCACTGGGGCCTCTTCTTTGTCTTTGGATGTAGAGTATCCTTTTTTGGCAGGTTGCAGCATTTTTTTGTCGATGGTTGTTCAGCAGTTAGTTGTGATTTTCATGATTTTGTAAGAAGGGTGTGAGCCCACATCCTTCTTCTCCACCATCTTGAGCTAATCTAGACCATAGCAGCACTCTTTATAATAGCCAAGACACAGAAACAACCTAAATGTCCATCGACAGATTAATGGATAAAGAAAATGTGATATATACATATATATACATATATATATATATATATATATACACATACACACACACACACAACAGAATATTACTCAGCCACAAAAAAGAATGAAATATTGACATTTGCAGCAACATGGATGTACCTAGAGATTATCATATTAAGTAAGTCAGAGAAAGACAAATATATGATATTGCTTATATGTGGAATCTAAAAAATAATGCAAATGAACTTATTTACAAAACAGAAACAGACTCACGGGCATAGAAAACTTATGGTTACCAAAGGGGAAAGCAGGGGGAGGGATAAATTAGGAGTATGGGATTAACAGATACACACTATTATATATAAAATAGATAAACAACAAAGACCTACTGTATAGCACAGGGAACTATATTCAATATCTTGTAATAACCTATAATGGAAAAGAATCTGGAAAAGAATATATATACATACACATATAGATATATATATAACTGGATCACTTTGCTGTACACCTGAAACTAACCCAATATTGTAAATCATCTATACTTCAATTTAAAAAAAAAAAGAAAAAAAATTTTAAAGAAATAAATCTAAACTTGGTAGGTAATCAAACAGTTTTTTAAATAAACAAAAATAAAATAAAGCAAAATCTAACATCTGTAAAATCGGAATGTTTGTTACACAGTGATCTGCTATATTTAGAGTATATTATATCATACTGTATTATATTATATTATGTATATTTCTTATAATATTTTGTAATTAAAAATAAAATTAAAGATAAAATTACAATGTTAAAAGGAAAGAAGAACTCTGATTAATCCCACTAAAGAGAAAAAAATTTTGAAAAATAAATAGCCCATAATTTTTCACCCCTTTAGTGACAGACTATATTGTTCCCAATTCTTTATCTTTCCCTGTATTCAAGGAATATGGTGACTTTTCAGTTCTTCCCACTAGAAGCAGAGTGTCCTTCCTTTCCCCTTGACTTTGGGCTTGGCCATTGACTTGCCAATGGGACATTAGCAGATGTGACACAAGCAAGGGCTTGTGACTTGAAACATGTTGCATGGTTGGGCTCTTATGTTTCTTATATCACCATGAGAACATTCCACAGCTAGACTGCTGGTTCAAGAAAGATGAGAACAAGGAACAGGCCTGGACCTAACCTGGCCCCAATTTGATTGGCCAATTCTCAGCCAACCTGCAGATAAGCGAGAATAAATGGTTGCTATTTTAAGTCACTGAGGATTGGGGTGGTTGTCACACAGCATTACTGTGACAATCGATGTTACTTCTTCCTTTCTTTCTTCCCTATTATCCCCACCTGTTCCACCCCTAGTCTAGAAAGCAGAGCCAAGATGGGAAAAGGCAGATTCTTGATGAGATCTTGGAGCCCCCGTGTCTTCCCTGCCTGAAGCAAACTCTCTCTCTAGACTTTCTAGTTTATGAAACAATGACCTGCCTTTTACCCCTGGATCTCTGTCCCATTCAGCCAGCACAGGCTTGTCCCACATACCCTGGCAGCCCTGCACATAGGCAACTCTCCTCTCTTGGAACTCTCAGCCTTGAGCACCTCTGGATCAAAATTATCATGAGTCAGAACAGCCTCGAGAGGAAAACTGCTTCAGAGAGGACTGTTAACCATCTCCCAGAGATTGTATATGTCGTCACCCTAGCCAGGGAGCTGCAGGGAGTTTGTCTCTTCCTTTATCTCTTTCTACTACCCGTGCCTTACCAGTGCCTAGTAGAGAGTCTCACACATGACATATAATCAAAAAACAATTTGCTGATTGGCTGGGTTTCCTAGGCCTTTTGTTTTGTTTTGTTTTTGTAAATGAGGCAGACTCATGCTTGGATGTGACCCATGATACCATAAAAATCCACTAGCTGATATGCACTTCTAGTTAAGTCTCCTTTGCTGCCCCAGACCATGCCCCCTATACACACACACACACACACACACACACACACACACACACACAGAGAGAGAGAGAGAGAGAGAGAGAGAGAGAGACTGGCCTTTTTCTGAGGATCTCCTTTTCCTCTGTGTCAACAGTAACTGAGAGGTAGTACAGGAATTGCCACCCAAGAAGAATGAAGCAAACCAGCTAGCTCATAATTATAATTCTCCCTGTCCCTTTCCAAGACATTACTTAAATGTTTTCGTTGTTTTCTTCCAATACAGTTATTGTTGTTGTCGTCACCACAGTTCTAGTTTGGAGTAGAGAATTATTTCAGGTGTAGCTCTCTTTAACTGCATCCCAGCAGGGACTACTTCATTGCCCCTTCCCCTGACATGATGGGACAGAGCAGTCCTGCCTTTGCTGGGCTGATGACTAAAACCTGGACTTGTCTTTGGCCCCTGCGAGATGAGTAAGAACCAGACACCTCTGCACCAGTCCTTCCTGTCCACTGCCCCCGACCCCAGGCGGCTCAGGTCCCTCAGGTACTACACCCAGTCTGTCTTCCTCCAGCCCAAGGACCCTGAGAAACTAATGACCTGACATGCCTTCCTTCCAGGAACAGTGAAAGAACCCAAAGCTCACTGCCCCTAGGACTACTGGTTCTGCTTTTGAATTGAGCAAGATGCAAATGACTGGTTCTTCTTCCACAATGTCAGGATGTCATGAGCACCTCATCCTTCACTGGCTTCTGTTCCAAGGGCTGCAGCAGTTCTGTCCAAGCTCTTCAGCCCAGTGACTGAAACTGAGCCATGTGAGGACCAGTCCAGGGCTGGCTCTGAGGCAGGGACTGTGCCCTGAATGCCCCCAAGCTACACGGCAGGCCAAGCTCAGGGAAGAGTCCTCCCAGGGGAAGCCATGTGGCCATAGTGACCTGCAATAATGTTCTTAAAAATAAGAAGGAGGGAGAAAAACAAAAGGGGAAAGGGAAATGCAGAGAAAATACAGGGGAAAAAAAGAAACTTGAAATGCCAGTAAATAGTCCTTGAATAATTCAAGTTTCCAAACAAGTCATATATTCTTGACACGGTCTCTGAAAAACACTTTTTACATAAAGAGTAAAGGGCCTTTGAGCACGTATTTCTACCATAGGTTTCAGCCACAGTGCAAGATCTATTTAAGAGATAGGCAGCCATGGGAAGAATTTGAGTGCTCTCAATTTTGCAACAGGAATGATGAATGGAATCGGAAGTCATCTATCTAGCTTCTCCTTATTTACAACCCATGTATTCAACCCAAAGGAACAAAAAACAATTTACTTTACAAATCATTTAACTATCTTTAAGCAAAGAGGAGACTTTTCCTGTCCAAATCCTCTGGGCCTCCCTGATGAGAAGTTTGAGCCCCAGAGTTTCCTGCTCCCAAGGTCTCTACTAAACTCAAGCATCAAACATTTACAGGACTGAGGACGAGGGCAAGTGAGTCACTTGACAGAGGACAAAACCCCACAGAGTTCTGAATGGAAATAAACAACACACCCATGGGAGTATCAATGGAGGAGGAAGTGGTTTGGGTAAGAGGTGCTGGGGACAAGGGCTTGGCCATCGGGATTGCCTGGCTACATGATCCCTCAGAGCCTCAGCTTCCACACAAAATGAGGGAAATGGGCTGTATTGCCAAGGACCACTATCATTTAAAACTGCATAATTTGTAAGGGAAACAACCTACATAGCCAATGACAGAAAAATGGTTAACTAAACACAGATGCTTAGACTCAAAGGTACAGTGGATAACAACTTAAGTGCAGCCACTGTGGAAAACAGTATGGAGGTTTCTCAAAAACTAAAAACAAAACCATATGGCCCAGCAATTCCACTCCTGGCTATTTATCTGAAGAAAATGAAAACACTAATTCAAAAAGATACATAAACCCCAATGTTCGTAGCAGCTCTATTTATAAGATATGGAAGCAACCTAAGGGTCTATCAACAGATAAATGGATAAAGAAGATATGGTATATATACACAATGGAATAGTACTCAGCCATATAAAAGAATGAAGTTTTGCCATTTGCAACAACATGGATGGATTTGGAGGGTATTATGCTTAGTGAAATAAGTCAGACAGAGATAGACAAATACCATATGATATCACTTATATGTGGAATCTAAAAAATAAAACTAATGAATATAACAAAAAAGAAGCAGACTCACAGATATAGAGAACAAACTAGTGGTTACCAGTGGGGAGAGAAAAGGGGAGAGGGGCAAGACTGGGGTAGGGGATTAAGAGGTACAAACTACCATGTATAAAATAAGCTACAAGGATATATTGTGCAACACAGGGAACATAACAATATTTTATAATAACCATAAGTGGATTATAACCTTTAAAAATTGTGAATCACTATGTTGTACACCTGAAACATATAGTACTGTACATCAACTATACCTCAATATTATAAAAAAGAACAGAAAAGATGCGATGAAATTATGCTGTGATAAAAATAAAATCCAATGCTCCTGACCCCTCGTCCAGTGTTCTATGTGGATTTCTGCCTTAACAGAAACTGTAGGTCACTGGTTGATGTGGGCAGATGTCCTTGTCTCCTACAGTTGGGTCCCTTCCACCTGCCCTTTGGACATCATTATAGAACCCATAAGGTTTCCAGGCATCCTGTCTATACAGGACATGTTCCATATCTAATGATTTTCGTCCTGCATACTGTATTGACTTTGTCAAGATGCCCTGAATGTCTGCATTCAGCTTTATTATTTCAACAAATTACAAAAATTCATCAGAGAGAGCAATTTTTCAAATTTAACTGGGCATCCTATATTTTTATTTGCTATAGCTGACAGTTATTGCATTCTAAGCACTCTGTTCATCTCCACAACAGGCCTGCAAGAGACTTGCAACTATTCTCATTTACCAGTGAAAAACCTGGGGATAGACAGAGTGAAGAACTTGCCCAAGACTGTGCAACAGAGAGTCCTGAGGTCAGCTTCAGAACCATACAGCCGAGGGGCGGAGCCCTAACCAGGAGGCCACACTGACTCCTACATGGTGGTACTTAATCCAGGGGCAATGAATAAATGAGTGGAAATTTTGAAACTGGAGAAAAAGCAAGAACCACTTCTCTTAGCTTTGACTTAGTGCCTCTGCAGGCCCTGGAGCATGCAGAGCAGTTCCTAGTGCTGGAAGAGCTGAGCTGGCTGAGGGAAGTGATGGGAATGGGGCCAGGTGTGAAGCCCACTGGAGATAGGGGCAGATGCAGGAAAACAGGTAAGAAGAAGTAAACCCACAAGTCTCTGAGACATAGGTGGACACTGGGGGTGGGAGGAAAAGAGAAACCTTAGATTGCAGGGCTGGAAGGGATGCTGGTGGTAGAAGCCCTCCCGGGCAGGGCCTACCTCTCCACAGCACGCACAGGGCCTAAGGCCAGTGGACTTTTTTGCGCTTATAAGAATATTTTAATTTTCTTTTAAAATCAGAGGGAAAAAGTGAATGCAATAATAATAAATATATAATAATGACCCAGCCTAGATTATATTCATCTTTATCTGAATTCAATCATAAAGTATAATTTGGAATATTTTTTACGGAGGAAGGGGCCCATGAAGGCCAAGTGTCTCAGCCCACAAAAATCATTATGTGGCTCTGCCCCAGGGTGGGGAGCATGTACACTCTCTCACACACAGCTGGTGCCTGGGCGAGACCTCCTCACCTGGCATCTGGAGGGTGGGGTAATCACTGTTCTTCTGCATGTAGTAAGGAGCACTCTGTGCTCATTTGTGCTTCCCCAGGGCTCCCCAGTTCGGCATCCAGTTCCCCTCCAAGCAGGAAGCAGCTTGCTCACCCTCCTTGGTGTGGTGCTGCCTTGGGAAGTAGCCAAAGGGTCAGGGGTAGGGGGAGAAAGAGGAGCAGAAGGAGGAGGGAAGACAGTGCATAGGCTGTCAGAGGGGCACGGGTCATGCTGGGGTGCAGGAATGCCGCAGGTTGGATGTGTCATCCCAGTCAGCAGGGACCAGCTGAGGGGAGCAACCTACCCCCTGCCATGGCCCCCACCCCTTCCCCAGCTGCCTGGGGTGACTGATGGGCTGGAATGAAAGGAAAGTCAGCTCAGGAAGAATAAACACACACTCACACACACACACACACCACACATACATATGGACTCACACAAACAACATACACATGCATGCATAGACACATGTGCACAAAGGCACACATTTACATATACTACACATACACACAGACTGACATATATGCACACGCACACATATAAGTATACACAGGGGAAAGGATTGAAAACAATTATACATAGAAATAGGTGAAAACTTGAACTGTCCTCCTTGGGGAGTGGCAATTTTTATAGGATTCTTTAGACTAAAAGTCAAAGAAATTAATACTGAAATATCAGAGTACAAAAACATCACAGAGCTCATCTGGTCTGCCTTCATCATTTTACAGACAAGTAAATGAGACTGGGAAATGAGAAGGCGTTAGTCCAAGGTCTCCCACTGTCAGCTGAAGGTACAATTTTTAATGGTGAAACTGCTGGCACTGATAATCAGGTAAGAGAAGTTTTTTCAAAGACAATGAACACAGTATATATATATATATACCTCACTCAAAGCATGTGAGGGTCCCTTCCCTGCCCCTCACAGACCCCAGTTCACTGTTACTTATAAAGTATACACCCAAACTACAAGGACGGAATCTTCCCAAGAATGCAAGGGAACATCAAAAAGGAGCCAAGTAGCTTTCACCCAAGGCTCTGAATAAAAGATAACAATTCTATTTCAAATTCATAGACTCCTAGAGGGGAGGCAACTGCAGCATTCAGACAAGACATACAACATGTCTGTGATCTCTCAACCTGCTTACGTGTGGGTGGACAGGATGCCCCCTTCCTGATATAATTTGAGGGACACCAAGAGTATCCCCATGTTCCCCAAGGGTGCCTGAGCTCCCACCATCAGAGTTATTTATTTGGATTACTTTTCCTTCCTGGCAACTACCCTTTGCTGAGATCTTCCTTTCAAATGTAAAAATTTCTAAGGACAACCCCCTGCAGTGCTGGGCAACCCCTTTCAGAGGGAGTACAAATACATGCTGCGGACCAGGATGGGGAAAGGGCCAAACCCCTAACCCTGCATCCTAGGAATGACTGAAGAAGTTCAGCAGGTTTACCCTGTAGAAGACAAGCCTCAGAGTAGAAGGGAATCTAAAGCAGCATTTCTTAAACAAAAATATGCCCCACCACCACCACCCAGGCAAGGAGGGGTCATGTACCCAGAGAAGAGCTCCAGGTCTAGAAGAACAGCCTGTGATAAATTGATCAGATTTCTGACTGTTACAAGAGGCAGATTTCAGGTCAGAGTAAGAACTTAACAGCTGATGGGTAGAACTGGCCAGAAAAGAAGCACCGTATTGGAGAAGGCCAAAGGAATTTGCCTACATGCTGGAATTAGAATAAAAAATATTCATTACAGGATCGGTCAAGATTTCATAAGGTGGTGATATGGGCTTGGGAATGGTCCCTATGTAGATACTAGAAATGGAGTCTTCCAAGTTTCCAAGAATGTTTGGGAGTCCATTCAAGGTGAATGTACTCGATTAAGGTGAGGTGTGAGAGAGGTGGAGGCAGGAAGTCTACATTCTTTACACCTCAAGAACACAGCTGAAGTTCAACCCAGGGGAGCAAAGGATCAATAACCAAGTATAACTGGCCTCTCCCATGGCAGCCCCGTGCTAAGCTAATGACATGGTAGTGAAGAATGCCAGACACAGATGAAGTCAGCAGTAATTAGGGTAATAGAGTCCTGAGAGCCCCATCTGTTAGCAGGGTTTAGGGTGGGGTCTGGGAGATCAGAAAGAACAAAGATCACCTGGGAAGGGTTTGAGAATGAGTGAGAGGGATACAGGAGTCCCTTTGTCAAGTGCAAGTGTTCGTGAATCCACATTTCCTCATCTGTCAATGAAACCTGGAATCAGGATAGGGGAATTGACAACATCAAGTTCTGTGCAGAGTAGATTGTCATAGAAAGTTAAGCCAGATCATCATTTGATGAACATACTGACCAGAGAATACAACCATCATAACTAACAATTACTGAGCACTTATTTTGTGGCAAGCATTATTCTAAAGACTTTTCATCAACCCTATAATGTTGAAACTTTCATGATCTCCATCCTAGATATGAGGTTGTCCTAGGGCTCCCAGTTAGTAAGTGTGGAGTCAGGATGCAAACCCAGAGTGTCTGACCCAGAGCCCAAACCAGAGAGGTCTACCACTTACCAGAGCATCTGTGGGGCCTGCATGGTGCTCAACATTTCACAAGGCTAAGCATTTTTGGGGGGGCTGTGTTGGGTCTTTGTTGCTATGTGCGGGCTTTCTCTAGTTGCAGCGAGTGGGGGCTACTCTTCGTTGGGGCTACTCTTTGTTGCAGTGCGCGGGCTTCTCTTGCTGTGGAGCACAGGATCTAGGCACACGGGCTTTAGTAATTGTGGCTTGCGGGCCCTAGAGCACAGCTCAGTAGTTGTGGCGCATGGGTTTAGTTGCTCTGCGGCATGTGGGATCTTCCCAGACCAGAGATCGAACCCATGCTCCCTGCATTGGCAGGTGGATTCTTAACCACTGTGCCACCAGGGAAGTCCCAAGGCTAAGCATTTTGACAGTGTTTGTCTGAGCCAGAGTTGAGATTCTGACAGGCCAGGAAGAATAGACAGGCCCTGTGAAGGCCTGCTATGAACTCTGGGCCTAAACAACTGGCCACCTTCCCAGGATGTTCCCAGGCACGTTTTCTGATACACTAGGAACCAGGAGGCCTGTGGGAGTGACCTGAACCAAGTCATCACTGGAGTTCATAAACATGTAGACATAACAGAGAGACCAGGGCTCCCTAAATAGGTTGGCTCAAGAGTAGACAGTTGAGCCCTTCAGGGAAGAAGGCAGCTATTCCCAAGGCTTGACAGAGCAGTGGGGCTGGTAATGGTAAAGGCTATGCCTGGCCACTCTCTAACTCCATCCTCATTGCCTGCCTCAGGTGCTTTGGGATAAAGAGGGCTGTCATACAAAGATCTGTCAATCACTGTCCACTGCAGAATTAAGGGGACCATCTCCCCAAAAGGCAGACATGAGAATCAAGATGGCTGGAGGAGGCCATCAGAAGAGCGGGCAGTAGCCCATAGGTATGGGTCAGAGTGCTTTGGGAGCAGGTTGGCAGTTGCAGACAGCCACTCACCCTGGGCAGCAGAGTCATGAGGACAAGGGTGAGGCTGTGAGAGGGGGATTTCACGACAGCCATGATTAGATGTATGGACACTGCCCCCTCCCAGGATTCCTGTTGTGTATCCTGTTGGGCTGCCAGCTGGTGAAGAAATGGGTGGTGGAGAGAGTCAGGCTCTTGTAGTAAATTGTTTACATTTGCATTCATCATCAGTGAGGCCTGAGACCACCAGTTCCACTCTCCTGGTCTACTTTAATCTTCCCAAACTCTATGAGCAGGTAGAATTTATAGTTTCAAGTTATAAATGAGGAAACTGAGGCACAAAATGGTAGGTTATGTCTCAAGATCACACAGCCACTAAATGGCAAGACCAGAAATCAAACTCAGGCTGGTTTCACTCTAAACACCATGTTCTTCCTGACAAATTGAGCTAGATGACCACTTAGGAAACTACTGCCTGGAGTGTATACATCCTAGAAAGTCATTAAGACCATAGTATAATGGTAACAATAACAATAATAGAAAATACATACGTTTCACAAGTACATGAAGTACATACATATATTCCTGTTATACAGATGAAAATGAGTACAGTAAACATTATTAATATTCGCTAATATCTGATTCTCCTCTACTTCCTAGTCCCTGAAGAATTGCAATCCCCAACTCCTTGAATTTAGGCACTGCCACATGGCTGGTTGTGATGAGTGAAAGAAGAGCAGAAGTGATTTATGTCACATCCAGATCAAAGCATTTAACTACATGTGCTTGGCTTGCCAACCCCCCTCTTTCCCTACTACACTGTGGTAAATCCTGGAGCTTTGTGCTGAGGTGGCAGTAGTTTCGGTCCCTGGGTCCCTGTTTGACAGCTTTATGGAACATTACCACATCCCCACCCCAGACCTACACTGGACTTACCCACACTTGAAAAATAAACCTATGTCATTTTAAACGGAGATTGGGGCATTATTTATTATCTAGTCTATCCCCAACTGATACACTGAGACCCAGAAGGTTAAGTAACTTGCTGAAACACACCCACCTATTAAGAAGCTGGAATTGGAGCTCTCAGAATAAACAGTCTCATTAGGTCTTGCCTCCTGACCCAGCAGTATGAGTTTGATAGGGGCAGCAGATGTGAAAGTAAAGGGAAAGACTTCCCAAGGGAGAGGATCAGGTGAGGACACCAACTCCAGACCAGCTGGGGACAAAGAGTGACACTGAGAAATGAAGCAGTGTGGGCTGTGCACCAGGAGAAAGGGTTGATGCAGTGGCAATGTCCCTACCCAGGCTAGTTCAGTGGGAGAGTGACGCAAACCCCGGCTCGCCTAGACCATGAGTTAGGTAATCAGAGGTAGGGAGGTGACCTTTAGCAATGCAGTGGGAACCACTTGCCAAAGCTGGAGCACTGACTCCCAGACATCTTTGTGGCAGCATGGCCCAACAATGAGCCTGGGACACAGTGTCCTCCCAAGACAGGGCACACAGGGCTGCTTCTAAAGATAACACATCACATGGTTTGCTTGGAGGGTGGGGCAGAGACTGGAGACAAAGGAAAAGCAGCTTTTCCCAGGAGACTAGGATGGCACATGCCTTGCTTTTTCCCAGGAGACTAGGATGGCACACGCCTTGCTTCTTGTTGCCCCTTGTCCCATTAGCCATGTGCTTTCTAAAGGTCCTTGCTCTCAGGCCACACTGTGGGCTAGAGCCAGGCTTCTGGGCAGAGGGAGGCTTTGGGAGGACATGAGGGAGAATGGCAAGGCAGACATTGGAAGGAGAAGAGCCCCACACTGTGTTCCTCATTTTCATAGGAAGCCATTTCTGATGCACCCTTCTAGTGGGAGAACATAAATCCTGACATCACTGTTCCTATACTCATCATAACCATCTTATGTCTATAAGTCCTTTGCCATTTACGAAGCTGTCTGAAGATTCTGTTGTTGACGTCTCCAATAACTCAGTGATATCAGCCAGCTGGACAATGGCAGGGCTCCACTTTATAGATGAGGAAACAAATTCAGATGCAGGGCTGGTCCACAGCTGGTTAATAACAGTCGCATCCGCACCCTGTGTTTGGCTCCTGCCCCTGCCCTTCAGCCCAGTAGTCAGTATTTTCTTGATCCTCAGAGCTGCTGGGCAGGGGGGGACATGCAAGATTTCAGGCTGCGTCTAGGCCTGTAACAACTGCTGCTGGCTCCCATCAGTCAACCCTTTCTTTCCTGAGACAGATGTGAGGCTTAGAGCGCAAGTCCCATGCGCAAGGGGGCAGGAGCACTTCCAGGTCACTCTGTGGAGGAGGCCACCCAGTCACTCAGCAGAGACAGGGAAGGCAGTCCCACAGTGCCATCCCCACGAGCCTCAGGGGTCATAAGTCCACATGATGGGGGGGTCAAAAATACAGTGGAGAATTGGCAGGAAGCTTCTGCAAGCACACAACTGGCTAGGCCGGGGGCCTCCATAAACAAAGCCTGAGACAGGAAACAATCCCGTCCTACGATCCTTTATGAGGCACGGCCAAGGTCTGCAGAGTGCCCTGTGGAAGCAGGAAGGTGGCAGTGCCTGAGCTCCTCACACCCACCTACTGCCCATCATACCACCTTGTGAGTTTCTTGTCATACTCTCCACAGCCAGCAAGATCCCAATGCCCAGGGCTTTTAAAAGGTACCTCTGGGACACTGGAATGAGTAGCTCATTTGTAAACATGGGAGCAGCTGGTCCAGAGGTAACACCCACCATCCAGATACACAAACTGAGACAAAGTGTCCTTCAGAGCAGGAAAGACAGCTTCTCATCCTGTCACCTCCAAATAGTCTTCTTGGATTTTCCAGGCAAAGGGAGACCCTCTTGAGCTTTCCCCCAGAAACACTTATTTTCTGGCCCAGACATTTGTCATGCTGGATGACCCTTACCTCCCTGCTTGGCTTTATAAAGTAATGGCTGTTTCCAGTTTTACATAGTGGGTAGGGTCGGGAACTATGGCCTGCTCACCTACAGGCACAAAAAACACCCAATAAACAAATAAACAGACAACCATTGACAGGAAGACACTGGAACTCACCAAAAAAGATACCCCACATCCAAAGACAAAGGAGAAGCCACAATGAGACAGTAGGAGGGGTGCAATCACAATAAAATCAAATCCCATAACTGCTGGCTGGGTGACTCACAAACTGGAGAACACTTATACCACAGAAGTCCACCCACTGGAGTGAAGGTTCTGAGTCCCACATCAGGCTTCCCACACTTGGGGTCCAGCAACGGGAGGAGGAATTCCTACAGAATCAAACTTTGAAGGCTAGCAGGATTTGATTGCAGGATGTCGACAGGACTCGGGGAAACATAGACTCCGCTCTTGGAGGGCACACACAAAGTAGTGTGCGCATCAGGACCCAGGGGAAGGAGCAGTGACCCAGTAGGAGACTGAATCAGACCTACCTGCTAGTGTTGGAGGATCTCCTGCAGAGATGGGGAGTGGCTGTGTCTCACCATGAGGACGAGGAGACTGGCAGTGGAAGTTCTGGGAAGTACTCCTTGCGTGCGTCCTCCCAGAGTCCACCATTAGCCCCACCAAACAGCCTTGTAGGCTCCAGTGTTGGGTTGCCTCAGGCCAAACAAACAACAGGGAGGGAACCCAGCACCCATCAGCAGACAAGCAGATTAAAGTTTTACTGAGCTCTGCCCACCAGAGCAACAGACACCTCTACCCACCACCAGTGCCTCCCATCAGGAAACTTGCACAAGCCTCTTACATAGCCTCATCCACCAGAGGGCAGACAGCAGGAGCAAGAAGAACTACAATCCTGCAGCCTGTGGAAAAAAAACACATTCCCAGAAAGATAGACAAGATGAAAAGGCAGAGGAATATGTACCAGATGAAGGAAGAAGATGAAAACCCAGAAATAGACAAATGACAATAAAAACATGACGATCCAAAACCTATGGGATGCAGCAAAAGAAGTTCTCAGAGGGAAGTATATAGTAATACAATCCTAACTCAAGAAGCAACAAACATCTCAAATAAACAACCTAACTTTACACCTAAAGGAACTAGAGAAAGAAGAACAAACACAACCCAAAGTTAGTAGAAGAAAAGAAATCATAAAGATCAGAGCAGAAATAAATAAAATAGAAACAAAAGAAGACAATAGCACAAATCAATAAAACTAAAAGCTGATTCTTTGAGAAGATAAACAAAATTGATAAAC
>NW_020172138.1:832411-922667 GCF_003031525.2 Neophocaena asiaeorientalis asiaeorientalis | reverse complement strand
CTGTATGCAGAAAACTATAAGACACTGATGAAAGAAATTAAAGATGATACAAACAGATGGAGAGATATACCATGTTCTTGGATTGGAAGAATCAATATTGTGAAAATGACTATTCTACCCAAAGCAATCTACAGATTCAGTGCAATCTCTATCAAATTACCAATGGCATTTTTTGCAGAACTAGAACAAAAAAATCTTAAAATCTGTATGGAGACATAAAAGACCCCGAATAGCCAAAGCAGTCTTGAGGGAAAAAAACAGAGCTGGAGGAATCAGATTCCGTGACTTCAGACTATACTACAAAGCAACAGTAATCAAGACAATATGGTACTGGCACAAAAACAGAAATATAGATCAAGGGAACAGGACAGAAAGCCTAGAGATAAACCCATGAACCTATGGTCAACTAATCTGTGACAAAGGAGGCAAGGATATGCAATCCAGAAAAGACAGTCTCTTCAATAAGTGGTGCTGGGAAAACTGGACACCTATATTTAAAAGAATGAAATTAGAACACTCCCTAATACCATACACAAAAATAAACTCAAAATGGATTAGAGACCTAAATGTAAGTCTGGACACTATAAAACTCTTACAGGAAAACATAGGAAGAACATTCTTTGACATAAATCACAGCAAGATCTTTTTTGATCCACCTCCTACAGTAATGGAAATAAAAACAAAAATAAACAAATGGGACCTAATGAAACTTAAAATCTTTTGCAAAGCAAAGGAAACTACAAACAAGACGAAAAGACAACCCTCAGAATGGGAGAAAATATTTGCAAACAAATCAACGAACAAAGGATTAATCTCCAAAATATATAAACAGCTCATGCAGCTCAATGTTAAAAAAACAAACAACACAATCCAAAAATGGGCAGAAGACCTAATAGACATTTCTCCAAAGAAGACATACAGATGGCCAAGAAGCACATGAAAAGCTTATGAACATCACTAATTATTAGAGAAAAGCAAATCCAAACTGCAATGAGGTATCACCTCACACCAGTTAGAATGGGCATCATCAGAAAATCTACAAAGTACAAATGCTGGAGAGGGTGTGGAGAAAAGGGACCCCTCTTGCACTGTTGGTAAGAATGTAAATTGATACAGCCATTATGGAGAACAGTACGGAGTTTCCTTAAAAAAGTAAAAATAGGGGGCTTCCCTGGTGGCACAGTGGTTGAGAGTCCGCCTGCCGATGTAGATGTAGGGGACACGGGTTCGTGCCCCGGTCCGGGAAGATCCCACGTGCCACGGAGCGGCTGGGCCCGTGAGCAATGGCTGCTGAGTCTGCGCGTCCGGAGCCTGTGCTCCGCAACGGGAGAGGCCACGACAGTGAGAGGCCCGTGTACCACACACACAAAAAAAAAAGTAAAAATAGAACTACCATATGACCCAGCAATCCCACTACTGGGCATATACCCAGAGAAAACCGTAATTCAAAAAGACACATGTACCCCAATGTTCATTGCATCTCTATTTACAATAGCCAGGACATGGAAGCAACCTAAATGCCTATCAACAGATGAATGGATAAAGAAGATGTGGTACATATATACAATGGACTATTACTCAGCCATAAAAAGGAACGAAATTGAGTCATATGTAGAGATGTGGATGGATCTAGAGACTGTCATACAGTGAAGTAAGTCAGAAAGAGAAAAATATCGTATATTAATGGATATATGTGGAACCTAGAAAAAATGGTACAGATGAACCAGTTTGCAGGGCAGAAATTGAGACACAGATGTACAGAACCGACGTATGGACACCAAGGTGGGAAAGCAGCAGGGGTGGTGGTGGTGTGATGAATTGTGAGATTGGGATTGACGTGTATACACTAATATGTATAAAATGGATAACTAATAAGAACCTGCTGTTTAAAAAATTAAAATAAAAATAAAACAAATAAACAGCCTTTGATAAATCGACCCAGTGTATTATGTACCATTCCAACCTGTTTTCTGGAATTCTCTTCCTACATTTCCAGACTCCTTTAGGCATAGCCACATGTGACTAGAAAGCAAAGATTCCCTCTAACAGGGGTCATCAGTGACTGCTCTTAGCTATGTACAAACAGCAGACCAGCCTCAGCCTTCAGTTCCTTACAGATACATGCTCCCTCTCAATTCTCTTGAAAAAACCTGATGCAGCATGACCTAAATTTCGTTATTCTGCTTTGTATAGAGATAGACACCAGAAAGCTTTTCATTTGTTCCCTAATACAACCATAAAAACACACAGTATAATGACAAATGGCCCTTGACACTCAGTTTCTGTGAGCAAGGGGCAAAAGGGAGTGGTGAGGAGTGTGGTAAACCACTGAGCACACGGCCCTTTAAAGCAGCAGCCCCTCCATGGCTCCCACTGCCACCCAGGAATACAGGCCCAAGGATGTCAGACCTTCAGACTTCTTTCAAAAACTAGAAATCCAGATTTTCATGTTATATTTCTCTATCTTTAAATGTTAGCCCATAATTATTTTATTTAAAAAACTAGTGTGGGAGCTGTGTGCCTTCAAACAAAATCCCTTCTGAGCACCACATCTGGTCTCCTATACATGCCAGTGTGTAGCTGCTTCAACAGAATAGTAAGTCCACCATGCCTTCCATTAGCCCCTGCGATGTGGACTATTAGTACAAGAAATCCTAGCTTGGTCCCTTAGTGCCAGCTGTGAAATTAAAGGGTGAAGGATTGTATCCAACACGCACTGCGTTACCAGATGCAAACACCAACACTTCCTCAAAAATCCGTTTGATAGTTCTCCATCCCTCCATCAGTCTCCCTAATGACAAAAGTAATTAACACATTTATATAAAAGCATGGAACGAAAGACAGCTTTAATTTATCCATCTATTTCAGGATCATCCTTGTTATCAATATATGACAAGTTAATGGGCCTTAATTAAAAAAGCAGCAGTAAAACAATTTAGGAAACTGAGGGATTATTATCAGTCCTAGCTGTGACAGAATGTTTTGTGCACCATGGAAGATAACAAATTTGCTTTCCATGGTATCTCAGATCCAACATCCTAAAACTTCCTGCTCTTTGTGATAGAGGAATATGTTACTATCTTTGCAAACAGTGCTTGGGTTTGGTGGCTGCTCCCAGAATGGCAGCAACAATGAATTAAGGGAACTAGGCCAGGGTATGAGAACTAGGCAGCATAAAAGGGTGTTAGCAGGACTGATTGTGGACCAAGGGTCAAGGCACTGAAAACATTCATAAGCCAAAGGTCAAGACAGAACTGTACATCAGGGCCAATCTCAACCCATCCCTCTTTGCCCTTCCCCAAACCCAATAATTTTCTGAGCAGTGTGGATTCTATTTCAGAACTATTTCTCAAATCCAGGTCCTCTTTGTCATTATTTTCTAGAATGGTTAGAGACCATTTCATAACCAGTCGCCCCCTCTTCATCTCATCCATGGCCATTTGGATTATGTCCCTCCTCCCTCAAACACCCTCCAATTGTTCCAATTTCCAGAGTAGAAATTAAAAACTCACCATCTGACAAACATGCTTACTTTGGCTCATTGAGTGCTTATCACGATGTTGAATTCATTTTATGTGTAATTGGGAGGTTTTGCATAAAAATATGGACTCCTTGCAAGACCAGGCCCATTATTCTCAGGTGGCAACAATGAGATGAAGTTATCCCATTTAGGCAGCACGTGGTGGCCACAGTCCCCACCACTCCCTATTACCACTTATAGCTACTGTACTCATTGATGTTACCTGCCTGGGCCTATTGGCATTGGAGTTTGCAAACCATGGCAAGTAGGAAGGCTGAGGTTGGAAAAAAAAAGCAAATAGGAACCCAGAACACAGAAAGGTTCTAACAAAATATTCATATGTTTCTTGCTACGGAGGAAAATAATCTCAAGACATAAGTAGTTCAGCGCTTACAGGTGAGTGGTGAATCCAGAGGGAAGGGCACAAAAGGTCATGGGAAAAGGATGCAGCTTCATGGACCTCAACATTTTGCGTTTTGTCACCAGATAAGAAATCCAGCCTTCCTACAAAAGAAAGAAGCACAGCAAGTCCCTCAGAACTAGGAACTTGACTTAAATGGCATCAGCTCAGGAGGGCCCCTTGGAAATCCATGAAAGCCAGATAAGAGGGACAAGGAGGAAGACAGCATCTTTAGCTTTCCCTGCCGTGCTTTGAGTTTTGAAATGTGCAAGCATGAAGCCCTTTGAAATGTCTGAAGCAGAGAGTGAATTCACAAACCAAGTTTCTTCCTTGTTCTTAAGTACTTTCAGCCCAACTCTTATTTTGAGATTCAGGAACACGTGTAACTTAAATTCTGGGCCCAGAAGCCATTTGTTCTCTGGCCAAAGGGAAACCACGGTGGTGGCCCCCAGTCCTGACCCTAACTACCCCACCACTCAGCAGAGCTGCTTCCAAAACACATGTATTTAATCTCCCAGCCAGGAGCCTCTGTGCTGCTACCCTCCCCTCCCCTCCTCTCTTCCCTGCCTTGCCTAGCCCCGAGCTGTCCACGTAGGTGCCCATGGCCCATCTGGCCTTCTGTATAGCTCTTTTTGGCTCCACGTAAAACAGAAGGAGTGTAAACTCAGGCCAAATAACACGAAGTTATGCAGGGTGGCAGCCAAGTGCCCTGAGCTCCTTGACATGTTTCTTACCTTCATTTTCTTTCAGGACTCAGGATTGCCAAGGCTCAGAAGCAAAAGCCCAGTCGTTATTACACAGAACAGCTGTGAACCTGGCCTGCCCCCAGGTGAGAAAAAGCCCTTTACACATGATTTCCTGAGGTCAGCCCAGCTCCCAGGTTCCCCCACCATCCCAGAATCCCTCAGCTCTCTGGCAAAGCATTAGAGCAAGTGGAAGTAGAGATCTGCCCAGAATCAAAAATCATTTTGCACAATAGCAGACCCATCATGGGTGGAAATCACTGCTATAGAAACTGTGTCCTTTCTCCAGCCTCAGTCTTGGCACATTCATGGCCAAATATTGTCTGTCTAAATTCAGATTCTGTTCACTTTTAGATAGATAGTTTTCTCTACTCAAATACTTTCCAGTTATGAGCCATGGTTGGTGGAAGTGGTTTAAACTTTTCCTTTAATGTCAACAATAACCATCTTTGACATTTTCCATTCCAGTCACTAATTTGATATCTTCACTAAAAGAAATGCCAATAATTTGAAGGTTTTCAG
Source organism: Neophocaena asiaeorientalis asiaeorientalis (assembly GCF_003031525.2). Taxonomy (NCBI): domain Eukaryota; kingdom Metazoa; phylum Chordata; class Mammalia; order Artiodactyla; family Phocoenidae; genus Neophocaena; species Neophocaena asiaeorientalis. Next base: position 917,482 of record NW_020172138.1, on the reverse strand, counting down.
AGGAAAGTGCCATGAGTTCTTTCAGATAGCGAGGAAGCGAGGTGTCACTGCTATTATTCTGAGCTGATAGGAAACACACTCAAGTCCGGGAGGCCTGGAATCAGTCACTGGCTGCCCAGAGCACAGATAGAGCAGGTGTCGGTTATAATTGCTTCTAGACTTCCTGCCATGGTCAGTTGAATGTCAAACCCATAAATGCTGCCTGACTACAATAAAACTGGAGTACACAGACATTTTTCCATCACTGCCTGGTGAAAATATACTGACTAGGGTGGGATGAGATGGATGGGAATGCATAAGGAGGGGATGCCGCCAGAATAGCAACGAACAAACTGTCAGTCTTCACTGCTGTTTCTTATCTTCCTTTTTCCTTCCAGGACCAGAAGAGATGAGTAAGGAAATGGATTTGTTCATTTCCAGAAGCAGCATTTTATTTGATCCTTCTGAGAGCAAGTCAGTAGAAACTTTCTTTTTAACCTGATTCTTCACTATGGTTATTTCCTGAGCTTCTACATGTCAGCCCCATGCTTTCAAGTCCCCTTTGGCATCCAGACACAAATCCATATTATACCATTACCCCTCAGTTCCCCAAAAGGGATTTAAACTCAGAGAGGTTCTCTTTTTTCCCCAGGGGCTCAGGATGTAGCTCAAACAAGCTCAGTCATTACTTCCAGATCCTACAAAAGTCCCAAGGAGACCACGATAGAGTGGTTTCCTGTAACAGCCACAGTCTTCAGATGGGTGGAGGACTGATAAGGGGGAGAGGTAGTATTGCTGAGTACGGACAGTGTGCCAGGATCAGTTCTAAGATGTTTGTAAATAATAACTCATGTATTCCCTCCCAATGGTGGGCTCTACTCTTAGCCTCATTTTTCACATAAGAAACCTATAGCACAGAAAGATAAAGTAACTAGCCCAAGGCCACATGGCAGGGATGTGGAAAGGCAGGGTCTCGAATAGGCAACCTGGCTACCAAGCCCATGCCCTTGGTCCTGATGCTGTACTGCTCACAATCTCCAGACTGGACAGAAAGGGTGACAAGTCAGGTGTAAGGTCACAGGGAGTGGTGGGGACTGGAGTAAACTGGCATGGGTGTGCTCTGACTTAGAGGAAGCAACTTCTACTCAGACCCAGAGTGGAATACAGGCCTAGTATTACCAACTTTTTTTTCCAAGACACACTGGGAACCTGGATGCAATGTGAAACCCCCAAATTATAAAAGTTGGCAGCTAATTCAAAATGTTCCAAACAATGTGTGACCCAAACCAAGCCAAGCTCAAGTGGGGTTGCTCCATAAGCCACTATTGTATCACCATCACCACTGGTTGAAAGCCTGGCTCCACAGCATTTTCCAGAGGCCTCCTATGACTCCCATCTCCCTGTGTATCCAAGACCACAGGCACAGGGAAGTCCTGAGCACTTATGCAGCCCCTAGGGGTGTTGCCCTTACGCAACTCTTGTAAGCTTACACATCCATGTAACCCAGGACCTGGCACACAGTAGATATTTGAAGAGGGAAAGAAAAGAGAAAAATGAGCTTAGCGTCCTTGGTGCCATAGCTTAAGGAAGTCTAACGTTAGGAATTTAAGCAAATAAATAAATATAACTGTAATGATAACAGCCATGGTTTGAGAGTCAGGAGACCTGGTCTCTCAGTCCCAGCATGAACTCTGGGGCAGCCTCCACACACCCTCAAGATGCTCCCCCAGCCCAGCTGTGGGTTTGAGTCTAACACAGAACAGATACACTGGGGGTAACTGTCAACGTGAGGAAAGGATTTTTATATTTCCAAAGGACTCACCACAGCAAATAGCAAGCTTGCACGGAACTGAAGCCCCAAATCTCCACAGCCTCACCACATTACTCACTCCCACTCCTCAGGAGGCACCATGGCAGAAAGGGCTGTGCTGAGGGCGGAGGATGGTACCAGGGTCCCGAGTGGAACCCGAGGGCCCGGCCCCCATAGGCACTCCTTTCTGAGAGAGCACTGTGCGGTGTTACTTCAGGCTCAATTTGTTTTAAGCAAACGTCAAGAGAGGATTAAAATCAGGTGCACACATTTCGGATTTCTACATCACCAGATCACACATCCCCAGAGGCTCCTTAGCTCAACAGGAAGGAGATCATTTCAGTGGCTTCCACCTGGTGCCACCCTCCCCGCCAGCCCCAGCCCCTCTGATCTCCTGTTCTTCTTCCCCGACCAACCTGGTCCAAAATGGCCTCCCTCTAGACGTCCATGCACTCAAGATCCACACTTCACAGTTTGAACTCTCTTGTCTTCAGGTTGGAGCCTGTTTATCAAACATTTGCCTAGAGGGCAGCCATAACAAATAAATGATGTGTGTGAACCAAAGAGAGTTGAGAAGTAGTCCCTCTGCTCATGGGCCACCCTAACCCTGGGGCCTGTCTAAGGGTGGACTCCCCTAAAGCAAGACATCTGTGCCATGAATTTGTGGGAAGTGCTCCCAGGAGAACCAGGAAGAGAGTGGGGGAAGAAGGACAGAGAGCAGGGAGAAACCAAGAAAGAGCATGATTTCAGGACAAGACCCACTCAGCCGGATCCTGTGGTCTGACTCTGGAGTATGACTTACATCTTAGCGTTTATCCTGACTTGCATGAAAGCATCTGAACTTTCATGTCCCAAGGTAAGTGGCATTGCTCTAGGCCTGGGTGGGGGGATGTGAACTCCCAGCAATGTCATTCCCAGCACTCTGTACCTGTGAGCAAAGCCCAAAAGTGGGTCACTGCAGAAAGACATGGGTGTGGCCATTAGAAGTAGAAGAAATCAGATGCTAAAGAGTGGTCAAAGGCACAAGGTGGGATCTGGCGGGAGCACCCATCTTCTGTGGGACCATGTTCACAGGGCCCGCCTCCTGCCAGCCACTCTACATGCTCCAAGTAGCCAGAAACCAGGCCTTTTATTTTCTCTGTGACTCTACTAGAGTTCTACTAACAGAACCAGGCATAGAGAGATTCTTCATTGTATTTTTTTTAATTTGTGCAGTTTATTTTTTTAACCAATATTGTGTTTTTGTTTTACATCTTTATTGGAGTATAAATGCTTTACAGTGTTGTGTTAGTTTCTGCTGTACAACAAAGTGAATCAGCTATATGTATACATATATCCCCATATCCCCTCCCTCTTGCATCTCCCTCTCACCCTCCCTATCCCACCCCTCTAGGTGGTCACAAAGCACCGAGCTGATCTCCCTGTGCGATGCGGCTGCTTCCCACTAGCTATCTATTTTACATTTGGTAGTGTATGTATGTCCATGCCACTCTCTCACTTCATCCCAGCTTACCCTTCCACCTTCCCATGTCCTCAAGTCCATTCTCTACGTCTGCGTCTTTACTCCTGTCCTGCCCCTAGGTTCTTCAGAATCATTTTTTTTTTAGATTCCATGTACATGTGTTAGCACACAGTGTTTGCTTTTCTCCTTCTGACTTACTTCACTCTGTATGACAGACTCTAGGTCCATCCACCTCTTTGTTTTATTTTTGTGTTTTTTTTAACGTCTTTATTGGAGTATAATTGCTTTACAATGGTGTGTTAGTTTCTGCTTTATAACAAAGTGAATCAGTTATACATATACATATGTTCCCATATCTCTTCCCTCTTGCGTCTCCCTCCCTCCCACCCTCCCATTCCCACCTCTCTAGGTGGAAGCAGCTGCATAGCACAGGGAGATCAGCTCGGTGGTTTGTTTTATTTTTTAATAGACACTTATATAGCACTCAGTCACTATAGCACTCACTCTAAGCACTTTACAAACATTAAGTCACTTAATCTCTTGATGCCTCAATTTCCTCATAAGTAAAATCAAGCTAATAGTAATAGTGACTTCACAGGCTTGGCCAGAAACTAAATAGCCCACCTAAGGTTACAGAGTTCATCTGCCAGGATTTGAACCCAGGCAGTTTGGCTCCTACCCCACCCTTAACCATGCCAAAATTAAAGAGTGAGGGTTTATAGAATCAGAAATCCATATTCAAATCCCAGTTTACATCAATAAAACTGCATATCATCTCTGAGCCTCTGCTTCCCTATCTTTAAAATGAAGATTAAGAAAGAAAAAAAAACCTAATACCCACATCTGTATAAGACATGCCCAGCAGTTGCCAAGGACATGATAGGTACTCAATAAATGTCAGCTATCATTATAAAAATGCTCAGTAAAATTGACTGCTTGGTAATCTTTGACAGAGCAAATTGTCTATCCCCTGTAACTCCCAGTGGCAGATATGTAGAAAAATTAAAATCCAGAACAGCTAGTGAATTAATATGGTATTATCTAGACCAGAGGTTACTCCCCAGGGGGCAGCCTGGAGACATTTTTGTTGTCACTACTGGGGAAGGGGTTGCTACTAAGCATCTAGTGGGTAGAGGCCAGAGATGCTGTTAAACATCTTACAGTGCACAGGACGGTACCTCAACAAAGAATTATCCTGCCCGTTACAGACATGGAAACCGAGGCACATAGCAATAAGTGACTCACAGTGGTTGCACAGTTTAATCCAGTACTCCACACAAAACTCTTCACATCCACAGAATTGGGCAGTAATACCTGCTTGGAGGTCTCATAAGTTTGTGTGAGAATCATGTAAGACACTAAAAGTCCTTTCAAAAATGTAGCATCCTTCACAAATGTGAGAGTTTATTATCTAGGCTCTTTTAAAATAGATAAATAGATCTTGTATTGGGTCAGTAGTTTTCTAACAGCTACGTCTGAAGCTTCTGGCAGCAGCACCTCTGCACAACTGAAAAAGTTCTCCCCCACTGTCCGAACAGCACTGGAAAATGCCATGCCTGGTTTATCCCTCCACTCAGCTAATCCCCGTGTGATTAATAACATGCCTGACAGTGTTTCCCTCCCAGATGACAGATGCTAGGCTGAAGATCCATCCACACCACACCATTTATGCCTGTGGAGTAACAAAGTTTAGCACACAAGAAAAGGCATGCCTGTCCTGCTCCCGCCGCAATACAGCAAGCAAGATTCCCCAATCTGATTTTCACCATTTCCTGCCACTCCAAGGGTACCCGAGGTTACACTGGACTTTGCCTCCAAGCTCTGCAAATTGCATTCCAACGCTGCAATACAGGGTGAGGTTGCCGGCTCTGGAGAAACACCCCTGCCTTGCCATGCTCCCAGAGCAGGTCCAGGCAGAGCCCCCCAACCCTGACAATCAACACACGATCCTTACAGCCCAAAAGGACTAGAAATAAGATTTGAGAAGCTTCTTTACAAGTGTAGATCTCAGCTTACCTGCCTCCCCAGAGTGACAAGGCTCACGCAGCTGACAAAGAAGGATCCCCATTCTTGTTCCCCGATCCCCACACTGTCTGACACTAGCAGGAGGCCTTTCCCCCTGTTACAATTACTGACATGCCTACTGTTCCACCATCTACCCCAACCACCTTGTCTAAATACGGGGGAGATAACCATATCTTATTTGCCATCCCCGCTTCAGCCCAGGGGCTACTGAGCAGACAGTCAATCACTGCTCTTTACACCCGCAGCAGCCTTCAGACCTACTGAAGATACGCGCACCTCCCCTGCCGCTGCCAGGCTCTGCAGAGCACCGTTTGTGTGTGTGTGCATTCACACATGGGCACACACATACACAACACAGACACCCACAGAGCAGGGGAACTTCTGCATGTTTTTGCCTTTAATATTGCAATTAGAGTGTGAAGTAGTAATGAAAGTTGAATGGGGGTGGGGACATTCTAACTTCCTTATTTCTCCCATAACAACCAACCATAAACCATTCTATACTTTTTTTTTCTATATTTCCAACATAATAATAACGATAAAAGCAGCTGCCGATGCTTCCATGTTCAAGGCACAGTTCTGAGAACATTAATAAAGATGATGTCTACATGACATCTCTCTGAGGAAGACTGTCTTATTAGTTCCCTTTTACAGTTTGAGAGTGGAGATGCAGAGAGGTTAAGTAATGTGGCCAAGATCACACAGTAAATGGAGGAGACTCGATTTGAACCCAGGTCATTCAGACTCAGGGTTCATATGCTTCACCATCATACTTTGTTTACTGAATGGCTATAACTTTGGCTATTAATAACAAGGAAGAAAAATTTTAAACAAATGTAACTTGCAGTTTTAGCTCCAGTTTACTTCCAAAGGGAATCATTGGGTTCTAGAAAGCTCTATATCTGTATTAATAATAGCAGTATATTAAATTATGAGCTATGTCTGGTATAAAATTTTTAAATAACTTATGAAATCTAAACTTTAATTTTTCTCATAGTTACTAATGGCTGAAGTCAGACTCCCTTAGAAGCCTCTCAATTACAAAGAAGGCTGACAAGGACATATATTCACGTAGGACTTGGGTCAAATCTATTTAAATTCGAAGAGAAGGCAGATATATTATCTTCTGCTCTGTGGGAGTGAAATCAACCAGCTTCTCTGTTCCTCACTGGTGAGGGTATTAAACAAAATTGTTTAGACATGAAAAAAAAAAGGTTGATTCTGGGGATGAATGTGGTAGAAAAGGCCTTTGGTAAGAACATGTGCACAAGTGGCCTCTCCAAGGTGGGCAGTCATCCCGGTGCCCTGGAGTCTCATCATGGTTCTCTAGCCTCTGAAACTGTGATAGTCTTGCAGGCAGTTGGGGGGGGGGGCGGGGGGGCAGGAGGGCAGTGACCAAGAGACCAGGGCCTCTTGCTTCAAATTCTAAAAGGTGGTCTCCAGTGCCAAAAGTGATCCTCACCACAGGGCTGCAGAGGAACCCTCAGCAAAAAGAATAGGCTACACGGGATTCCCTGGTGGTGCAGTGGTTGAGAGTCCACCTGCCGATGCAGGGGACATGGGTTCGGGCCCCGGTCTGGGAAGATCCTACATGTCACGGAGCGGCTGGGCCCGTGAGCCATGGCCACTGAGCCTGCTCATCCAGAGCCTGTGCTCCACAACGGGAGAGGCCACAACAGTGAGAGGCCCGTGTACTGCAAAAAAAAAAAAAAAAAGAATAGGCTACCTACTTGAGGCAGGTGGCAGCATGAAACTCTGACACTAAAAGAAACACAGGATGGGCTTCTTCTCCTTGAATTAGCCATCTGGACTCTCCACAGGGGTCATTTAGTGGATATTTTGCCTGACAGTGAAGGTTTGGCAATCCTTCAGTGAGAGCAATTCTTTCTTTATGGTAGAAAACTACAAAGCACTGTGCAAAGAGGACTTTGGGCTCCATCAGCTCCTCTCAACAACCCTGTGATGACATTATCAGTCAGAGTATTCCACAGTAACAAATTAACCCTGAAATTTCAGTGGCCTAAAAATCCAAAAGTTGATTTCTGACTAATGCTAATTATGATACTCATCAGACCTGCAGCATAGCTGTCCTACATGTGTTACAGAACCAAACTTGGGTCCGTTTGCCCACATGCAATAAAGCCAATCTATTGACACTGGGTTCTGGTGAAGGAAAGTACAGCCTTTATTGCAGGGTACCAAGCAAGGAGAATGGGCAGCTCATGCTCAAAAGACCAGAACTCCCTGATGAATTTCAGGGAGGGGGTTTTAAAGGCAGTGTGAGGGAGGGGGATGCAGGGTGAATGATCAGCTTGTGAAAAATTCTTGGATTGGTTGCCATCAAGGTGAAATTTCAAGCATCATCAGGCTTCTGGTTTCAACCAGTCTAGGGTCTGTGTTCTTGCCGTCAGTAGTTTTCATCTGGTGGGGGTTTGCTTCCTATAAAAACAACTTAGGAATGTATGTCAGGCCTTTATCTGTATCTTTCAGAGAGCTGGGAGTATGTGGTGGATTTATAGTCTAAACTGTTACCAGTTTCCCGGCTCAACAGCTATTCTTTGTTTCTACATCTTCACATTACTAATTGTTAAGTTTTGGGTCAGCCTTTTGAGATTCAAGGGAAGCCTGGGAGACTAAAGCAAAAGCCTTTTATTTCAAAGGACAGGATCACAGGGGTCTGAATAAGGTTTCATGTGCAGTGACTCAGCGAGCCAGCAACTTCACACCTGTGACACCACCATTTCAAAAGTTGGCTTACAGGTCACCTCTCAGGGAAGTAGAGAACTGGGGGCTGTGGATCAGTTCTTAAATACTTTGGTATTTCTGCTTATAGCCCATTGGTCAGAACTAATCATACAGTGGGACCCCCAAATGCAAGGAATCTGGGAACTATACAGAGCACATAGGAAATACCTCCACCTTGTGTGGCCTACTCCAAATATCCCTTCCCACTGTCCAACACTTAAATTCAGAAGCTAGCACTGGTTTTTAGAGAATTTTAGATGATACTTAATTTGGTATGTTATATGTTAATGAAACTATATTTCTCCCAATCACATTATATCATTTTCTATGATCTTGTTACTCTAACATCAAATTTAAGATGAGAAATATATTTAAGCCCCATGGGCACTATTACTTAAAAAAAGGAAAAAATATCTGTCCAATTATTTTCAGCAGGGAAAATTTACCAGAGTGTACAGCCTCACATTTAATTGCTTTTTTATTCCTTTTTGCATTGGTGAATCATTTTGAGCTTATGACAATTTAAAAATAAATATTTTTCAAAGCCTCAGGGCATTCATTGTATAATGATCATTTGAAAGATTTCTTGGTTATGAGGTTCTTAAAAGAACAAAAATGCTGTCCGCAGCACCAGTTATTTCTATATTATAAAGATGAAATTGCTCATTAAGTGGTACCAGTCCATTTCTTTCATCAGTCTTACTGCCCATTTTAGCAGAGATTCAGTCTCTGAATTAAGCAAATGGCTATACATTTCTAAGTCAATAACTCGACTCTATTTCCTTTAACACAATCATCTCACATATCTAAAAGTGTTGTCAGCCTTACTACAAGGCCTTTTCCAGAGGAGACTGAAGATAGAGTTTTGTTGCTGTTGTATATTTTGCATTTTTGGTTATTTAAAGCAATATTTGTTTTTTTTTAGTTAAGGTCCTGCTAGTGATGACATGCACACTTTAAAAAGAACCAGAGGAGAGAGGGGGAAGATGGCGGAAGAGTAAGACGCAGAGATCACCTTCCTCCCCACAGATACATCAGAAATACATCTACACGTGGAACAACTCTACAGAACACCTACTGAACGCTGGCAGAAGACCTCAGACCTCCCAAAAGGCAAGAAACTCCCCACGTACCTGGGTAGGGCAAAAGAAAAAAGAATAAACAGAGACAAAAGGATAGGGACGGGACCAGCACCAGTGGGAGGGAGCTGTGAAGGAGGAAAGGTTTCCACACACTAGGAAGCCCCTTCGCGGGCAGAGACTGCGGGTGGTGGAGGGGGAAAGCTTCAGGGCCACGGAGGAGAGCATAGCAACAGGCGTGCGGAGGGCAAAGCAGAGAGATTCCTGCACAGAGGATCAGGGCCGACCGACACTCACCAGCCCGAGAGGCTTGTCTGCTCACCAGCCAGGGCAGGCGGGGCTGGTAGCTGAGGCTTGGGCTACGGTCGGAGCGCAGAGAGAGGACTGGCGGCATGAACACAGCCTGCAGGGGGTTAGTGCACCACGGCTAGCCGGGAGGGAGTCCGGGGAAAAGTCTGGACCTGCCAAAGAGGCAAGAAACTTTTTCTTCCCTCTGTGTTTCCTGGTGCGCGAGGAGAAGGGATTAAGAGCTCTGCTTAAAGGAGCTCTAGAGACGGGCGTGAGAGCGGACCCCAGAGACGGGCATGAGACGCTAAGGCTGCTGCTGCCACCACCAAGAAGCCTGTGTGTGAGCACAGGTCACTATCCACACCCCGCTTCCAGGGAGCCTGTGCAGTCCGCCACTGCCAGGGTCCTGGGATCCAGGAACAAGTTACCCGGGAGAACGCACTGCGTGCCTCAGGCTGGTGCAATGTCATGCCGGCCTCTGCCACTGCAGGCTCGCCCCACACTCCGTACCCCTCCCTCCCCCCAGCCTGAGTGAGCCAGAGCCCCCGAATCAACAGCTCCTTTAACCCCGTCCTGTCTGAGCGAAGAACAGATGCCCTCCGGCGACCAACACGCAGAGGCGGGGCCAAATCCAAAGCTGAGCCCCGGGAGCTGTGAGAACAAAGAAGAGAAAGGGAAATCTCTCCCAAAAGCCTCAGGAGCAGCGGAATAAATCTCCACAATCAACTTGATGTACTCTGCATCTGTGGAATACCTGAATAGACAACGAATCATCCCAAATTAAGAGGTGGACTTTGAGAGCAAGATTTATTATTTTTTCCCCTTTTCCTCTTTTGGTGAGTGTGTATGTGTATGCTTCTGTGTGAGAATTGTCTGTATAGCTTTGCTTTCACCATTTGTCCTAGGGTTCTATCTGTCCGTTTTTTGATTTTTTTTGTTGTTGTTGTTTTTTTACTTTAAAAAAAATTTTTTTTTCTTAATAATTATTTTTTAATTTTATTTTATTTTACATTATTTTATTTTATTTTATCCTTCCTTTCTTTCTTTCTACTTTTTCTCCCTTTTATTCTAAGCCATGTGGATGAAAGGCTCTTGGTGTGAGAGGCTGCCTAAAATCATAATAAGTCCACAGACACCCCAAAACACACCACCAGACGTGGACCTGCCCAAAGAAAGACAAGATACAGCCTCATCCACCAGAACACAGGCACTAGTCCCCTCCACCAGGAAGCCTACACAACCCACTGAACCAACTTTAGACACTGGGTGAGGACACCAAAAACACTGGGAACTGCGAACCTGCAGCCTGCAAAAAGGAGACACCAAACACAGTAAGATAAGCAAAATGAGAAGACAGAAAAACACATAACAGATGAAGGAGCAAGATAAAATCTCACCAAACCTAAAAAATGAAGAGGAAATAAGCAGCTAAAACTTCCCTAATATGGGAAAGGAAATAGTTAATCAAGTCCAGGAAGCACAGAGAGTCCCATACAGGATAAATCCAAGGAGAAATACACCAAGACACAATTAATCAAACTGTCAAAAATTAAATACAAAGAACTCATATTAAAAGCAGCAAGGGCAAAACAACAAATAACACAAAAGGGAATCCCCATAAGGTTAACAGCTGATCTTTTAGCCGAAACTCTGCAAGCCAGAAGGGACTGGCAGAACATATTTAAAGTGATGAAGGAGAAAAACTTACAAACAAGATTACTCTACCCTACAAGGATCTCATTCAGATTTGATGGAGAAATTAAAACCTTTACAGACAAGCAAAAGCTGAGAGAGTTCAGCACCACCAAACCAGCTTTACAACAAATGCTACAGGATCTTCTCTAGGCAAGAAACACAAAAGAAGGGAAAGACCTATAACAACAAACCCAAAACAATTAAGAAAATGGGAATAGGAACATACATATCGATAATTACCTTAAACGTAAATGGATTAAATGCTCCCACCAAAAGACACAGACTGGCTGAATGGATACAAAAACAAGACTCATATATATGCTGTCGATAAGACCCACTTCAGACCTAGAGACACATACAGACTGAAAGTGAGGGGATGAAAAAAAATATTCCATGCAAATGGAAACCAAAATAAAGCTGGAGTAGCAATTCTCATATCAGACAAAATAGACTTTAAAATAAAGATTGTTAGAAGAGACAAAGAAGGACTCTACATAATGATCAAGAGATAGACCCAAGAAGACGATATAACAATTGTAAATATATATACACCCAACATAGGAGCACCTCAATACATAAGGCAAATACTAACAGCCGTAATAGGGGAAATCAACAGTAACACATTCATAGTAGGGGACTTTAACACCCCACTTTCACCAAAGGACAGATCATCCAAAATGAAAATAAATAAGGAAACACAAGCTTTAAATGATACATTAAACAAGATGGGCTTAATTGATATTTATAGGACATTCCATCCAAAAACAACAGAATACACATTTTTCTCAAGTGCTCATGGAAAATTCTCCAGGATAGATCATATCTTGGGTCACAAATCAAGACTTGGGAAATTTAAGAAAATTGAAATTGTATCAAATATCTTTTCCGACCACAACGCTATGAGGCTAGATATCAATTATAGAAAAAGATCTGAAAAAATACAAACACATGGAGGCTAAACAATACACTACTTAATAACGAAGTGATCACTGAAGAAATCAAAGAGGAAATCAAAAAATACCTAGAAACAAATAACAATGGACACACGACGACCCAAAACCTGTGGGAGGCAGCAAAACTGGCCCGTGAGCCATGGCCACTGAGCCTGCGCGTCCGGAGCCCGTGCTCCTCAACAGGAGAGGCCACAGTGGTGAGAGGCCCGCATACCGCAAAAAAAGAAAAAAAAAATTTCACAATTTGTATGGAAACACAAAGGACCCCAAATAGCCAAAGCAATCTTTTTGCAAATGAAGCAACTAACAAAGGATTAATCTCCAAGATTTACAAGCAGCTCATGCAGCTCAATAACAAAAAAGCAAAGAACCCAATCCAAAAATGGGCAGAAGACCTAAATAGACATTTCTCCAAAGAAGATATACAGACTGCCAACAAACACATGAAAGAATGCTCAATTTCATTAATCATTAGAGAAATGCAAAGCAAAACTACAATGAAATATCATCTCACACCAGTCAGAATGGCCATCATCAAAAAATCTAGAAACAATAAATGCTGGAGAGGGTGTGGAGCAAACGGAACACTCTTGCACTGCTGGTGGGAATGTGAATTGGTACAGCCACTATGGAGAGCAGTATGGAGCTTCCTTTAAAAACTACAAATAGAACTACCATATCACCCAGCAATCCCACTACTTGGAATATACCCTTAGAAAACCATAATTCAAAAAAAGTCGTGTACCAAAATGTTTATTGCAGCTCTATTCCCAATAGCCAGGAGATGGAAACAACCTATGTGTCCATCATCAGATGAATGGACAAAGAAGATGTGGCACATATATACAATGGAATATTACTCAGCCATAAAAAGAAACGAAATTGAGTTATTTGTAGTGAGGTGGATGGACCTAGAGTCTGTCATACAGAGTGAAGTAAGTCAGAAAGAGAAAAACAAATACCGTATGCTAACACATATATATGGAATCTAAGAAAAAAAAAAAGGTCATGAAGAACCTAGGGGTAAGACAGGAATAAAGACACAGACCTACTAGAGAATGGACTTGAGGATATGGGGAGGGGGAAGGGTGAGCTGTGACAAAGTGAGAGAGAGGCATGGACATATATACACTACCAAACGTAAAATAGATAGCTAGTGGGAAGCAGCCGCATAGCACAGGGAGATCAGCTCGGTGCTTTGTGACCACCTAGAGGGGTGGGATAGGGAGGGTGGGAGGGAGGGAGACGCAAGAGGGAAGAGATATGGGAACATATGTATATGTATAACTGATTCACTTTGTTATAAATCAGAAACTAACACACCATTGTAAAGCAATTATACTCCAATACAGATATTTAAAAAAGAAATTAAAAGAACCAGGTAGTTTTGAAAAGTGTATCTTTAAAAGTATGGTGCAATTTCATTCATTTAACAATAAAATATAAAGTGCTCATATTTCTGTTTGTCTGTTTGTAATATCCCTAAAGAGAATTGTTTCTTTCTGTAATAAAACCAAAAAATTTAATGAACAATGTCTCATCTTTGGGGTTTGTGGCCAACCTTGGAATAGAAAAGCTCAAGGACTTTCGTCCTATTTCCTTTTTCCAACCAAACTCTTTGAGCTGGAAGCCGAAGGAAGGAGTAGAATTGAGGGGGTGGGGAGCAGGAAGAAAGAGGTGACCTTGCAGATCATTTCAAATCCTGTAATGAATACAAAACGTAATCAGAATGAAATAGCTGGAGACTCAATTCTCTAGAGAGATTCAAATTCATTTGTCCCTTACAGGAGCCAAAGAAAAAAAAAGCCATTATTAATTTAGGCAATTAGAGTACTTTGAAAGCAATATCCAGTATGTTTTAAAAAAAAAAATGTCCCAAGAGTGCAGCCCACAGCCTAGGAAAACTTAATTTTTATAGCATTTAGAATGAAGAAAGGTCATTTCTTAGATGTGCTCGACAGAAGATTGTAATTTTAAACTGGTAATTTTAATGAGAAGTGGGGTTTTCATAAAAAGGGAGTAAACGCTTGAGTGAGTTTGAAATGAAATTAGAGGTGCATGTTCTGCCCATGATGGCATTTCCACATGAATCCCTCTTCCCAGTACTGCTTCCTGCTCTGCCACACACCCACCAGAAAATTCCAAAGCCTTAGTGCCTGTCTCTGCTTCTCCTGCTTTCTCGATGACATTAAACAAGACACTTTACTTCATTCCTATATGGGAGGCCTCAGCTGCCTGAGATGTCTGATCCATGGGCTGTTTCTCTTCTCTGACTGATAAACAGAGAGACCATCACGTAGGGACCTTCCCAGAATCAGGGCAGAGACGGCGGCAAGCTGAGGAAGGGGTCTTCATGCAGCAGTCCCACAGGGTGGAGTCACAGTGACTTCTGATGAACTTTGCCCCCTCTGCATTCCACATGGACGGATCCAATATGTCACTTGAGGAGTTTTGGACCATCTATACCATGATGTCCAGAGAGTTGTTCTCAGCCTTATCTGAATATTGGAATCACCAGAGAGCTTTTAAAAAGGTGTCTGGGTCCGTCCCATCCCCTCAGAGTCTGATTTCATTGGCCTGGGATATAACTTAGGTGTTTGGAGTTTGTTTGTTTGTTTGTTTGTTTGTTTGTTTTTGCTGCTTTGGTCTTCGTTGCTGCGTGCGGGCTTTGTCTAGTTGTGGCAAGCAGGGGCTACTCTTCATTGCGGTGCTCGGGCTTCTCATTGCAGTGGCTTCTCTTGTTGCGGAGCATGGACTCTAGGCATGCGGGCTTCAGTAGTTGTGGCACTTGAGCTCTAGAGCGCAGGCTCAGTAGTTGTGGTGCACCGGCTTAGTTGCTCCACGGCATGTGGGATCTTCCCGGAGCAGGGATCGAACTCATCTCCCCTGCATTGGCAGGTGGATTCTTAACCAGTACGCCACTAGGGAAGTCCCTGTTTGGAGTTTTTTAAGCTCCCCCGGTGATTCTAATGCTCAGGTAGGGCTAAGAACCACAGTGTTACTTTCTGACCAGGAATATCTGCAGAGCCACAGGAAAGACCCTCGGCAGAAGCTCGGTAAGAGGGTGCACTAGCCTGAGCTAAGCCTGGAGGATGGGCAGAGGGAGGTACACAGGGCTTGTCAACTGGATTATCACAAACACCAAATCCTTGGGAGCCTTGGGAAACCAAAGGCTGAGCAATGTGGCCAGCTCCTTTCTGCCATTTTGTCTTGCTAAAACAGAAGTTTACTGAACACCTGCATTTAGGTGAGAACATCAGAGGCTCAAGAGAAAAGCTAATGTCACCTAGAAACCAAGAACTTCTGTGACCAAACTCACTGAGTCTCCCTTCAGATAACCGAGGGGTCAGATGCCACTCGTGTCTGTTTGGGAAATAGTCATTCACTTTCATTCAAAGCTACTGCTACAACCATGCCGCATTCAGCTCCGTGTCTGCCTTCCCCACTACAGTGAGGCATTCCAGAATGCCATGCTTCACTTAAAAATAAACAAACACCTTCTGTCTCCATCCTGGCACAGTTTCAGTTTATTTAGCATTATAACCTATGTCATCTGTTTCCTTAAACAATCTAACGTGGACATGGCACAATGGGATTGGTAATTTTGACAAATGAGAAACAGCCTGCCAGCAGCACAACCATAATGACATTTGGTTTGCTGTCAGTAGATACTACTGTGTATTCTTTCTCTTCTTGTTCTTGGAAAATAAACACAGAAAAAGACTTCAAGAATTCCAGCTCTAGCCCTTCTAAAAAGTTAAAACGATCGAAACTGCTCACCTTTAAATGTGCTATTCATCTGGCAAACACTAAGGAGATGCCACCATCCCTGTGAGGAGCACATTGGCTCTGGTAGGGGATATAGAAACGGCCCCTGCCAGCAAGGGGCTCACAGCCCATGGGAGAGACCAGATTACAAAGCACAGTTAGAAAGCAGCTCACAGAGGAGCAAGAAGAAAACTCACAAGTTAGGGTGTGGCTGACCACCACTTCACCTCCCCCAACCACACACAAAGGGGGAGTTTCACCAGGGTTGACTGGAAGCAGTTACCACTGCCCTCCATCAAGTCCTCAATTCTTGTTTCACCCCACACACACCAAGGATTTTCATAGGGAGCTTTCCAAGTCCTCGGGCCATTTCATGACAGGGGTGACAATCTCTTTGGTTGAAAGGGAGACATAAAGGGAGCTCCTGCGGCCTTCTGTACAACCTGCTGCCCAGGAACTTCAACCACTTTTTCCAAGAGGGGCTGAGCTAAAGCTGTTGGCCCAGCCTTTCAGGGAACAACACGATACAGCATGGCTGTTGCATGGACCACAGAATCCAGAAAGACTCAGACTCCCAGCACCACCTGGAGCTCGGAGACCTGTTTCCTTCCACTCACTCATTTGTTCACAGAGTCAGTCCTTCAGAAAAGATTTACTCAGCCATCGCTGCTCCCTGGGAAACAGAAAAGATCAATGCATAGAACCAGAGTTTGGGCCTTAAGAACAGCCAATCTAACAGCAGAAGTTTGCACGAGGGATACAGGAGAATGGAGGCACCAAAAGGAGCTGGAACTTTGAAGCTGGACACACCTTTGTCTTTTCTAGAGAGGCCCTGAGGCCCCCTGGCCCCTGAGCCAGGGTCACATCCGCAGACCTTCCCTGGAGTAAGCAGGTAAAGCTGTCCTACCCTGGGCTCCGTGCCTGACTCTGGCCCCATTGTGGGAGGGTCCAAGCTCGGTCTTGACCCTGAGTCCCGAGAATCACTGGGGGAGAGCCCAGAATCACTAGGGCACGCTGCCTGTTTGTCCTGCCTAATGACTCTTCCCTACTCTGTGTCCATTCATTCATTCCCATGAACACTATTCACTACAGTGCCTCAAATTCCCCCACAGGCCTGAAGCCCCTTTAATGCTCACTGAACACATGATGATTTTTTCCCACTCTCTCAGGAAAAAAGATGGGCATAAAGATTGTCACTCTTAACATTGTCCTCAAGTAAATCCCACATTCTCAGAAAGATAAATTTCTCCGGACTACCATAAACAGAACATGTAAGCTTGCAAAGTTCTGATGAGAAGTCTGTTCTAAAATAGTGCCAGCTCTCTGCTGCACGTTACCACTAAGTAATGGAGATGAAGCTGGAAAACACGCAGGAAAAGACCCAGCAAATACCAACAGCCGAGGCTGGTATCTGAGGGGGAGGCAGTGTAGGAAAAAGAAACTCTCTCTGCTCCCCAGGAGAACTCCCTTTCCTAATAGTTAGTCTCCTTAACTAGCAGTAAGAGGCTTGGATAAATAAAACCAGGAACAATGAATGTGGACCACAAGGAGAGAGTTTTATCCCCCAAACTAGAAAGAATTGATAACATAAAGTAGTGATCTTGTCCACAGAAGCATGCAAGCAGATAATAGACAATAAAAAGGTGGTAAAACTATAGAAGAGATTGAAGCAAGAGAAAGACTTTAAGGGAGAGAAAGAAATAATATTACCAAGGCATCAATTATAAGTCAGGCACTCTTGGCCTTTATACAAAGTTCCACAACAGTGCTGAGGAAAATATTATTGCCTGCATTTTGCCTATGAAGCAACTATAGCTCATAGAGGTTAAATAAATATTCCAAAGCAGCAAACTGTAAGTGGATATGACTCTACAGCCCACACTCTTTCCATCACAACATACCACCTCCGTGGAGGGTCGCAACAATGTTCTAGATTCATTTGTTCACTCAATAGATATTTATTTATTGAGTGTCAAACCACTGTGCTGGTCCTGGGGACACAGAATAAAGAAAAGCTTAGATCAGTGTGTGGGATTCCAAGATTCTGTAAGGCAGCCCCAGTGCCTCCTGAAGTAACTGCATAAATAGGGGCCCACGGGCCAACACTCCCCCTCCTGCTCCCACCCTCTTCCCCAGCCTCCCTGAGTTGCCTCCATCAGCACAGGGTCACCTGAAGGGCAAGCCCTGGCTTTCCCCTCCAATCCACCAGAAGCAATACTTCCCAAAGTGCAGCCCTCAGAACAGCAGGCCCGTGGTATGCATTTTGCACTAAGAGGGTTCTCTGTCCCAGGCATTCTGGGGACCTGCAGGATGCACTTACCATCAGAGGGTCGCAGTGAACGTAGAGTTACAAGAGCGGGTCTGTGCCTGCTGAGGCTGGAGCTGTATCACCAATTTAGGTCTTGAGAGGGCTTTGCTCTCTGTAGGACAAGGGTTTTCTAACTCTTGGGCTGTGGCCCACAGTAAGAAATACCTTTTACATTACAACTCTGTACCTATGCCACACACACACATTTACTCACACACAGCTGGAGCCAAAGTTTAATAAAACAATACTTACCTTTACTATATGGGATGCACTCTAATAGTTTCTATCCCGTTTTCTTTTAATGCCGGGTCATGACCCTCTAAATCAATTTCACGACTCCACAGTCTGAAAAACACCAATCTAGACTACAAGAAGCCACTAGAGTTGACTGCTAGGTAAATTAGCCCCACTCTGAATCAGAGGGTCAAGGAAAGGTTTATGAAACTAGGAATCAGGAGGCTGAGGCTCTAGTCCCAGCTTCACAGCTTCCTGGCTGTGTTACCTAGGCCTGCGGCTTCTCCTCACTCCCACGCCCCCCACCCCGCCGGAGCTAATACGGAGACCTAATTGTATCCATCTGTACTGATACTGCCAGAAACAGCACTCAAATGGAGTTCCGGAGGAGAATTTAACAAAGCGGTTATTTGCAGGCTGTGTGCAGGGTTAAGACAAGGGCAAGGAGAGGGCTGTTCCCTGGAACGTAGAGAGAGTGTGGGAGCAGCCCCACGGACACAACACTGCCAGCTGTGGCCAGGCTGGGCGGAAACCCCAGCAGTCAATTCTCCAACCCCTTCGTCCTCCCTCCAATCTCCTACTGCTGCTTCCCATTGGCCAAAACCACCAAAAGCCAGAGGGCAGGAGAGCCCTTTGATGAAATCCTTATAGGTCAGCTTCCTGGGACCCCAGCAGATTGAAGGGCAGAAAGGGGATCAGGTGGGATAAACAGAGAATATCTATCCACCCCATTCATGTCAAGATGGAGGGGAGCAATCCTGGTTGACTGTGCCACTCCAACAGCCCTTAAGGTTTCCCACCCATGTTCTGACATTGGTGATGGCCCTCCACTTCTGGAGGGTGAAGTTTCCATGCCTGTTTCTACACAGGAAGCAGAAGCTTGGTCAGAGCACCATAAAGAAGAAGATGAGGATCTTGGAGTGTAGGACTTTACTCCTGGACAGAACATGACAAAAGCTGCACTTAAAAAAAATATATATATATATATATCCATCTAGTAAGTCTGTGTTGGATGAACTGAGAGGAGAAGAATACTGGAGAGAGAAAGCCCAATAAGGAGGCTATGCGCAGGTAGAAGGCTGGAGTGTCTGTTTAGTGCTTGGAGTCCTCCTCTCCCCCATTCTCTGCAGACTCAGCACGTTCCTTTGCAGCAAAAATGAGAGAATCTCAGCAGCTCCACCTCTCAGATTTGTTTGCTGGTCTCAGAATGAGAGCTGCGAATCTCTTTGCCCTCCACCAGGAAAGCGCTTGAGAGCAGATGAGATTGCTACTTTAAGAAATATTACACACAGATGTCTGAAGAGGAAATTAATGTAGAGTTTGTGGATTAAATTCTCTTTCAGTCATACAAGATGTATGTTTAATTAATGGAAAAGACTTTGGTAGAATGCACTTTGTTTCACAAGGGGAAAATATTTGGAGCAGGGGCTTTGTTCAAATATATTTTCTTGGTGTTTCCTCCAAATGACCTTGAATATGACAGAAAAACTAAATGCAAGCTAAGTATAAATGATAATGGATTTCTGGCTCATAATGTTTTATTTAACAATATCTAGTTCATTTGTTGTTTGGGAGAAAAACTTTTAATTCCAGTAGGTACCTAATCAGCCCTCAGCAGGAACCCAGCATACCCTAATTAGTACCTATGAAAAGTGGCTCAAACTTGAACTACAAAAAGCTAAGTAATAATCTGGGAATTTGCTATGCTTCAGAGTAAAGCCCTTCCCTGTCCCCAGTTGGCAGGATGGGTGCTAGGTTTCATGAATGTTGCATACCCACGTGTAATTATGTTAGATAATCACAACTCACCCAAACCCCATGCCTGATGATGAATGGGCTGTAGCAGGCTCTATTTCACATCTTCATGTGGAGTTATTCAGCAACTAGACTTTATTTCAGTTCTGTTTGGGCCCATAAACATACATATTTATCAAAACCCTTTGCAATTCTGACACCATTATACTTTAAGACACTATCCTATTTCTGGGTAATCAGTACTTCATGAATATTAGATTTCTGCCTTAATTTCACTGGTATGGTTTTTTTTCATTGCAGGGAAAGGTCAGGACTCAATCATGTGAATGCTGCTTAAAAGAAGGACAAACTCCCACCCTGGTCAGGAAGACAAAGTGATGGAGGTAGAAGACTGGGCCCCCATACCAACTTCTCTCCTTTGGCTCTCTTCTGGGTTCTCTCTGCCCCCCTGACACCAGCTCCACCCAACCTCCCTGTCTCATTGTCCAGAGACAGCTATATGGCTCACTCACTGAGCAGCAGCAAAGAAGTGTCGAAGGTACAGTTACTTATAAGTCAAAAGAACTCAGAAATAAACTATGAGCAAGTTGCCAAGAGGAGGCTGAGTCTTGCACTGAGATCCCCAGAGTGGAGACAGATCTTGCTTCTCCAGTAGACCCAGACTCGCATCACGGTCCAGCCCTAGTTCCTGAAGACACCAGACCCATGGAAAAGTGGCTCTGATGGTGAGAGAGCCCAGAAGATGGTTTCCACAGTGAGGAGCATAACGCTCAAAACTCTTCCCCCAAATCAGCCACTTTCAAACCAGAAAGAGGGAGACGAAATCAAAAATAAAGGAATGTCAAGTGAATTAAACAGCTGGAGCCTGAGAGGCAATGTCTTCATGTTTGGGGGCCAGGCTTGGCCCTGACGCATCTGTGAGGCCTCACTCCCAAACCCCCAAACTTCCATTCAGCCAGCCAGCCTCTAATCCATTCAGTTTTCATTAAGTGAGCACCTACCATGTGCTAGGCATGGGGCTAAACCCTGAAGGTACAAAGACAAATTAGACAGCATCCCAACTCTTCATTCACTCACTTAGTCATTCACCCATTCTACAATCATGTACTGGTCTCTTACTACGTACCAGATACTGCCAGCTCTGGGTATATAGCAAAGAGCAAAATTAGACGTAGTCATGGTTCCCATGGAGCTTAGAGTCTGCTCCATACAAACATTTATTTGAATGTTTCCTTTTTTTTTTTTTTTGGCCGCAGCAGGCGGGATCTTAGTTCCCCAACCAGGGATCGAACTCATGCCCCCTGCACAGGGAGGGCCAAGTCTTTTTTGTTTTAATTTATTTTCTTTTAATTTTTATTAGAGTATAGTTGCTTTACAATGTTGTGTTAGTTTCTACTGTACAGCAAAGTGAATCAGCTACACATACGCATAATATCCCTCTTTTTTGGATTTCCTTCCCATTTAGGTCACCACAGAGCGTTGAGTAGAGTTCCCTGTGCTATACAGAAGGTTCTCATTAGCTATCTATTTTATACATAGTATCAGTAGTGTATATATGTCAATCCCAATCTCCAAATTAACCACTGGACTGCCAGGGAAGTCCCTTGAATGTTTACTCTTTTGATGATCAATGGCAAATTGTGATAAATAATATAAAAACAAGGCACTAAATTCTACATCAAGGAAAACAGGAAAGATCAAATCTAGGACATTAGGGATGGCTGCTCTGAGGAACTGAGAGATGTGAGGAGTGAGGGACCAGATGAAGGCCAAAAGGACATTCTAGGCAGCAGAAACAACAGGTGTGAAGTCCCTGACTTGGGAATAATTTAACACATTCAAAGAGGAACTGCCAGAAGGCCAGAGGGCAGGGGCAGAGTAAGCAAGGGAGAGAGTGGCAAGTGATCAGGTGGGAAAGCAGGAAGGTCCACAGGGGAGCTTAATTTGTGGACCAAAGACCCCCACCAAGGGTTCCACGGATAGAATTCAGTAAGTTTGTGAACATAGATGGAAAAATTACTCTTTTGTGTTCACTAACCTCTAACTAAAATTTAGCATTTCTATAATAGTCGTACCTGTGACTTTG
The DNA here is from genome assembly GCF_003031525.2 of Neophocaena asiaeorientalis asiaeorientalis. Lineage (NCBI taxonomy): Eukaryota > Metazoa > Chordata > Mammalia > Artiodactyla > Phocoenidae > Neophocaena > Neophocaena asiaeorientalis. Next base: position 895,295 of record NW_020172138.1, on the reverse strand, counting down.
TCATCAATATGCACAATTGTTTCCATATCACATCCCAGTTATTGTAGATATCAAACTGTATCATTTACACTCATCACTGTTTCAAAATTACGATACGTATCACACCCACTACTAGGGTCTGACATATCATATTCTGTAACATATTAATAGAGAAGCATATCTGCTATTATATTTTAATATATGGATAATAGTATTTTAAAATAATTGATTTCCTTTGTAAACACTGTATATATTACCTCATGCATTTAAAAACATCATTCAGAAAATGGGTCCATTGGCTTCACTCAAAGGGGTCCATGGCACAGCAAAGTTAGGGATACCTCAAGGATTTTGCAATCCAGAGGGGAAGGCAGTTTGGGGCCAGAATGAGAGACGCAGCCTCAGGAGCTCTGGGAAGACAGAAGAGGCAACACTTGACCAACCTAGGAGGGTCATCAGTTATGTCTCCCAGCGTGGCCAGAGGCAGTTTCCTCAAAGCTGGTCCCACTCGTGCAACCAACCAAAGGGGGTCCAGTTGAGAGAGGCCACCAAGTCAGGCCCTGTCCCAACTGCTGCAGCCTGAGCTGCTTCTCTCCAAGAAGAACAAGGGCAGCCATCCCCCTCCCTGCTCTCACTACATCCCATCACCGTGGAGACCAGCATTCAGCACAGGATCCAAATAAATGGAAGACAGTTCTGTCTCCCTGTCATTCATTAATATTCTCCCTCTCTCTATTGTTCATTTCTTCTTTCTCTCTCTCTCTCTCCCTCTCTGCATCTCTCTGATTCCCACTGTCTCTCCCCTTTCATTTTTCTTCTCTACCTTCACTTTTGTCCCTGTCTTCTTCCCCCCTCCATCTGCCTCCCATCTCAGTTCACTTCTGCATTATGCCTCTGCATTTATTCCATCACCTTTTACTTCAAACCTGTCCCAGAGCCCAAAATGTTAGGAACTAGATGGGAGTACACAAACTTGCTAGTTAAGCCTTCTCTCTGCTCTGTCTTAAGGAGGTTCAGGGAGTGGAGAAGTCACATCCAGAGTCTCAACATGCGCTAGCACACCTCTACCCCCAGCCTTGTGCTTTTACCCCAATGGCCACAACGGGCTGAAGCCAGAAGCCAATGAGAGGGTCCCACAGCATGGCCAAGGCCTCAGAGGCAGAGCTCAAAGTGCCTTCCCTGTGCCTCCCACCAGCAGCCTTCCTCATTCAGACCCCCTTCCTTGCCCCCAGTGGAGCTGTTTCCCAAGCAGCAAAACAGCCAAATGGATCCAAAAACAGTTGACCTCCCAGGGATGGGACACATCTCTCCCCAAACAATAAAAATGAGCATTTCTCTGCTCCACTCACCTTCACCACCAGCCCTGGGGAATGGAACCCCAACATTAGGGGAAAGAGGGAGCAGGAATAATGGAGCCCAACACCAGCCTGCTGAGCATGGCAAAGACCTCACAGCCTCTCTTCTTCCAGAAAAGACAGTGATGGGGGGTGGGGGGTGCAGAGGTGAAGAGATATTAATTCCTGTTGATTCTGCTGGGGATGGGGAGAGCCAAGGCAGGGAAGAAACTTCCCAGGATGAAGCTGTTACCTCCTCAGCCCCACCCCTCCTCCGTCCCCTGAGCTTCCTAAGCACGTGTCACACACCCGTGTCGTTAGTTTTCGTTTTTGTTTTTTTTGCCGTACGCAGGCCTCTCACTGCTGTGGCCCCTCCTGCTGCGGAGCACAGGCTCCGGACGCACAGGCCCAGCGGCCATGGCTCACGGGCCCAGCCGCTCCGCGGCATGTGGGATCTTCCCGGACTGGGGCACGAACCCGTGTGCCCTGCATCGGCAGGTGGACTCTCAACCACTGCGCCACCAGGGAAGCCCTCGTGTCGTTAGTGATACAGCACTCTTTGGTAGTTTCCAGTTTACTTTACTGCGACTTGCTTGAGCATAAAACCTGGTAAGGAGTAGGCACTTGGTGAATTTTAGTTGAACTTAAGTGAAATTGAGTGACTTTTAACACAAATACAACCTGTTGTTTAAAAATATCTAAGGTTTGAGACTGAGGGGGAAAGTGGCATAATTCATATCACATATAAGAGCAAATCTCTAACAGCTTTCTTCCTCTCCCCAAGTCAGGAGAGGAGGAACAAAATGAAGAAATTGAAATAAAGTATCTCTTCATTCTTGGCTACAAAAATGTGGGCTGAGAAGGAAAGACCCATCTTCAGGAGATCTTATATGTGATATAAATAGTATAATGATTTATAATGAAATGATCATATAAATGAGTCTTTGGCCAGAAAGAGGAGTGGAGGGCAAAGATCTCTGCTAAATAAAATGAGGTAGAGATTTGGAGGGGAGCCAAAAAGAAGGGGCCCTGAAAACAGGAACTGAGGAGTAGCGGGGGGGTGAGGGATGCTGAGGAGGAACCACTGGGCAGCTGCAAAACTCTCCTGGCACCCCTTACAACAGAACCCTCATCTCTCAAAGCCTCGAAGAAGAGCACACGTTTGAAGTGAGGTACTGCCCATGTGAAGTAGGTGGACGCCCGTAGAATGTCTGCCTGAGCCGTGGCTGGAGCAAGGTGAGGCTGAGAGGAGGTGAGGCAGGCACAAGAGGCGACCAAGAACCGGAGAACATGTAAATGATGTCAAGTGACTAGAACATTCCCCTGCTCTCTGCACCACCTCCTTCCACTGCCCACGAACTAATGACACAGAGAGGCCAGAGCCTGCAGGACCCAGGAAGGCAGAAGGGAAAGGCATACAGCGGGCTGCTCTGACCAGCTGTCCATCTGGCACAGGGATCTGCGGGCAGGGTTGCCTTCTGCCTTGGTCAAGCCTGGGTGAGGATTTGAGGGTCAGGACTACAGTCGCTTCTTTCCACCAGGGGCTGTCTAACATCTACAAACAACACTCAGAGCCTCGTCCCCCAGGCACATTCCAGAAAAAGAGTCCCAAGTATGGTCCTCTAGCTGCAGACTTGAGTCTCACTACCCCTCAGAGGGCTGCACTCAGCCATTACTCACAGTCTCTTAGAGGTATCAGTGTCAGAGGGCAAGATTTCCTGACCATGTCCCCAGTTCTTTGGGCCCCACACCACAGGGAAGTCCTTTAAGGCTGTCTGAAACTGCCTCTCCTCTCAACCATGAGAGAACCAGGGAGAAGGCAGTGTTTCAGGAAGCTGCTGTTCTGTGAGAGGCAAGTATCCTGCTTGGGTCCTGCAAATTCCCTGGGTCTCAGTTTTCCCAGCTGAAGAAATGGGCATGAACATACCAATAGTCTCACAGGCCTGTTTAGTGGGTATTCTGCGAAAAAGTATGTCAAAGAGCTTGGGAAAGACCAAAAGGCTAAACACAGGTTAGGAAGTGACAGTAGGATGGGGATAACGAGGACAACAATGATGACGGCTTGTTACTCACAACTCCCTGCTTCTTAGCAGAACAAGCCACGAGGAGGAGTCTTCATTTTGCTGAGCGCAGTGATGAGAGGGTGTAATAATTTGCTAGAGCTGCCATAACATAGAACCACAGACTGGGTGGCTTAAAAAACAGAAATTTATTCTCTCCAAGTTCTGGAGACTAGAAGTGTGAGATCATGGAGTCAGCAGTGTTAGTTTCTTCCAAGGCCTCTCTCCTGGGCTTGCAGTGGCTGTCTTCTCCCTCTGTCTTCACATGGTCTTCCCTCTGTGTCCTGGTCTCATCTTATAAGGACACCAGTCATTTTGGATTAGGGTCCATCCATATGATCTCATTTTACCTTAATTATCTCTTTAAAGGCTTTATCTCCCAATACAGTCACATTCTCATTAGAACTTCAACCTGTGAATTTTGGAGTTGATACAATGCATCCCATAACAGTGGGGATGTAAAGGGTAAAAGTTGATGGGAGATGGAGTAGTAGTCCCAAGTTCAAATGCCTACAAAGGCCAGGAAGATGGGAAAAAATGAGTAGCAGGTGGGACAGGGAGCAGGTTCACTGCAGAATTCATCACCATCTAGAAGAGAGACAGTCACCCTCAGCCTCAGCAGGCTCTGTCATAGAAGAATCAGACCTAGTATGTCCAGTTTTTCTGATTTTTAAAGAGAAACCAGAAGTCTGTTTTCTCATGTGAAATCTCCTGAGTTTTAAATACTGGCCATGAATTCAGATTTTTTATAAAGCGGTGTGCAAAGTGTGTATTTGCACTTGAGGACTGGCTCTGGTTCAGGGGCCACCGCTGTGAGCCTCTGAGACAGCAAGAGGGCCCCACCCCAGGCCCAGCGGTCAGCACCCAGGGCTCAGACTCACAGATGCAGCCCCTTCTAGGCAAAGTGCTGCCCAGGTTCAGACGTGTTTTTAAAAGCTGATTGTTAATGAGTTGGAAAGGAAAGGAATAAAAACCATCATGATCACTCTAAGAGAGCATTTCTAACTCATGGATCATTTACTATTGATTATCGAAACAGATGCTATTAAGCATGCCCTATGGCTGGTTTTTAAGCCCTATGGCTGGTTTATTAAGCATGCCTCTATATCTTTGGAGTTTTTAATTTATTTGGAGGCACTATAATAAGCAGCACATGACAATTACTTCCTTCAGTACACTCTGTAATCAAGACAAATTATCTTGTTATTGATGTAAATGGGATATGAAAATCTATAGAGTTCTCCTGAGGAGAATAAATTCTACATTGTTGCTCACCACACTTGAATTTTGCAGCGAAATCATTTTGGGGTCAATCAAAAATACCTTCCCCAAAACTTTTATTGCCATCCATCCTGAGTCCCTTCCAGAAATAACTAGCAGGCAATACCAATGAGGAACTATTAGCCTAGTTGGGTTGTGTAACTACTATTACTTACACCTTATAGAGCACTTTACGCTCTCAGACCTATGGCATCATTTGACACTCACAGGTGTCTTATTATAAATGTATTTACATATTATACATATTTATTTTCAATTCCTTTTCTCCGCTGCCAAACAACGTCTTATGAAAATTCAAAGTACAATTAGTCATATATGAGTTTTTTGGTAAACACAATAAACTCAATTTACATTATTTCCCCTTCTCTAATTTCTCTTTCTATTTTTCCATCAAGTGCTTGTCTTCTTAGCCAGTTTTTCTCTAGCTAGTTTCTCTTCTGCCAGAAAAGTGCTGCCTTGAGCAACTTCATGCCAGGGGCTTTGTCTTCTGTCCCCGCAGACCACACTTTCTTCCATCAGTGGAGATTGCACAGGCTTCCTTCCTGGGGGTTCACTCCAGTGCAGAACTCTTCTGGCAATCTTGGAGTTGTTTTATGCCTCTAATCTCTCTGATTTTGCTATTTAACTTATTGTCCTTTTATTCCTTTTATTCATTATAAAAGCTCCCTCCTTACAACAAGTACCTTAATATCTTAATCCTCTCTCAGCCACACCTTTTCAAGTCATTTCTTCCCACCTTAGTTCTCTTTTCTCACCTGCTTAAATGACAGAGACAGTGAGAGAAGAGAGGGGAGGAAAGGAGCAGGGAGGAGGAAAAGAAGCTGCCTCAAAAACATATTCACCATGGTTATCGTTGGGCAGAAGAATTAGGGGTGGGTTATTTTAGTATTTATGTTTTTCAGAATTTTACATGTTGCCTAAGATGAGCATACACTATTCCAGTTTCCCTAGAAAGCAGAAAAGCTTACATCCTAAAGCTTTACTGGAGGTGGAGTCCCAAAAAGCAAGAATGAGGAAGTCAGGGCGAGGCAGGGAAAAAGGAAAAACAAATACTAGGTGGTGTGATTCCAAGCTGTCACAACCCCACAGCAAAATGCCGCTGATTGCTCAGTCACTCAGGGTCTCCTGAGGCCACGTGAAGCTGCATCTCAGCACAGCACCTCGCTGTCTGCTGATTCTCTCTGCCTCTACTGGTCAGTCAGCTCTGACTCCCCACAGTGGCAGGTCTCATTACCCAGCTTCTCCTGCAGCCACCGGAAAGGCGGGCCTCCGTGGGCTTGGCACAGCTGGTGCGCAGGTGCAGCCATTTCTCCTACCACACGGCACCACGCACGGAGGCCCTTGGCCCGCAGAGCAGGTGGTGGCAGCAGATGCAGCAGCCAGGGCTTTGTGACACATGGCAGCTGAGCTATAGCTGGGGCTGCTCTGCCCAGGAAGAAAGACAAGTGGCCAAGGCCTGGTTACTGAATTTTCTTATATCTAAGAAAACAACAAAGTTTCTTTCAAAATATTCAATTAAATTTAAAAGTCTCTATCCTTCCAGCCATTGCTTGCTCAAGGCTCCTTCCAATGCCTTCATATCCTAGACCCAAACTGGAGACAACACTTTAAAACAAAACTCCTAAACCGCAAAGCCCACAGAGCCAGGCCAGTGACATTAATGGCAGAACAAGCCCAGCAGAGGCCATGAAAAGCGCTCAGGCCATGGCAAGAGGAGAGGACACACCCGGAGGTCACAAGTGCTCAGCTCCAGACAAGTGTTGTCGGATCTGCTGATTTTTTTCGAAAAGCTTTGAAAGTTTTTTGAAAGTCAGGACTTATCTGCAAAATCTCCCCATTTTTCTTTGTTGACAACAAATGTACTTTTTTTTTTTAATCTTTTGGGCCAAACAAAACACATCAGCTGGCCACAGACATTCATCTGGTCATCCACCAACTCATGACATCTGATCTTCAAGAGTATGCCAAACACGGAAAGCTTCACTTTCCCGACCTTGGCACTGCCTCCTGATGATGATAGCTCACGTTTATTAAGTACATTCCATACACAAGATGCTGTTAAGTGTTGTACGTGGATTTCCTCATTTAATTCCCAGAGCTTCAGAGAGGTCCCAGATGCAAGAGAACCGGCTGGAGATGAACCCCACTGCTCACCTGGGAGAAAGTCCCCTGGACACGACTCAGCCCTGTTTCAATTTCTCAGGGCCTTTGCTGAAAACAGGACTGGTCTTCTGACAGAGCCCAAAGGTGGCCCCCTCTGGCCAGACTGACTTCCCCAGTGGCCTTCACTTCCCAGTTCCCAGCCCACCACCCACAGTCTTCTCCTCTGAAAACTGCACTCACTGAAGGAGGGACTGTGTTTTAAGTAGCAGTGTATCCCCAGGGATAATTTCACAAAAAGGAAGAGATCAGGGCTTCCCTGGTGGCGCAGTGGTTGAGAGTCCACCTGCCGATGCAGCGGACACGGGTTCGTGCCCCGGTCCGGGAAGATCCCACATGCTGCGGAGCGGCTAGGCCCATAAGCCATGGCCGCTGAGCCTGTGCGTCCGGAGCCTGTGCTCCACAACGGGAGAGGCCACAACAGTGAGAGGCCTGCGTACACCAAAAAAAAAAAAGAAAAGAAAAGAAAAGGAAGAGATCATCGAACCCACCAATTAGTAACTGTTCTTTGCTCTTGAAACCCTTTGAAAGGCTGATGAAAGCTATTGGTCCCCTCCCACAATATATGTCCTAATAAACCAAATGCTCCATCTGATTTCAAAAACTTCCTGTGCCACCTGAAGCCCATGAGTGCTAAAATTCCTGATCCAATCATACATTTCTTAGTTCCACAGATTAGTAATTTCTATCCCACAGAATTGTCTCGGAGCACATTATGAGTTGGTGACAGACCAAGGACTATACCTAGTGTTTTATTTATGATCTGTGGTTTACATGGAATAAAAACCAATTCAAGCTGACCTCAGAAAAGGGGAAGAGGTACAAAATTTCACTTTGGGATGATGAAAAAGTTCTGGAGATGGTGGTGGTGATGGTTATCCAGCCGAGTGAACGTAATGTCACTGCATTATACACTTAAATTTCTTTTTTTTTTTTTTGGCTGTGTTGGGTCTTCGTTGCTGCGTGCAGGCTTTCTCTAGTTGCGGTGAGCAGGTGCTACTCTCAGTTGCAGTGCATGGGCTTCTCATTGCAGTGGCTTCTCTTTTTTTTTTTGCGGTACGCGGGCCTCTCACTGTTGTGGCCTCTCCCGTTGCGGAGCACAGGCTCCAGACGCACAGGCTCAGTGGCCATGGTTCACGGGCCCAGCTGCTCCACGGCATGTGGGATCCTCCTGGACTGGGGCACGAACCCTTGTCCCCTGCACCGGCAGGCAGACTCTCAACCACTGCGCCACCAGGGAAGCCCTGCAGCAGCTTCTCTTATTGCGGAGCATGGGCTCTAGGCACACGGGCTTCCGTAGTTGCCGTGCGTGGGCTCAGTAGTTGTGGCTCGTGGGCTCTAGAGCGCAGGCTCAGTAGTTGTGGCTCATGGGCTTAGTTACTCCACAGCATGTGGGATCTTCCTGGAGCAGGGCTCGAACCCGTGTCCCTTGCATTGGCACGCGGATTCTTTTTTTTTTTTTTAATTAATTAATTATTTTTGGCTATGTTGGGTCTTCGCTTCTGTGTGAGGGCTTTCCCTAGTTGCGGCAAGCAGGGGCCACTCTTCATTGCGGTGCGCAGGCCTCTCACTGTCACGGCCTCTCTTGTTGCGGAGCACAAGCTCCAGACACGCAGGCTCAGTAGTTGTGGCTCACGGGCCTAGTTGCTCCACGGCATGTGGGATCCTCCCAGACCAGGGCTCAAACCCGTGTCCCCTGCATTGGCAGGCATATTTTCAACCACTGCGCCACCAGGGAAATCTGCATTATACACTTAAAATGGTTAAAGTCGTAAGTTTTATGCTGTGTATATTTTATCACAATTTAAAAAGGCAACATTTTCAAATAAACAAAAAGGAAGAGTGCATTTTAAGGGAATGAAAGTACATCAAGGACCCCCCTGGCAGCCAGGGCTCAGGAAGGAACCGGAAACTTCTTTCTCTCACCTCTGCGCCTCTCTTTTCACTCCTCCCTTGCTCTGTCCTTCCAGTTTATGCCCCTTCCACAGCTCCCAACTTTCTATTTCCTCTGGTGAGAGGCAATTCCAGCCTGCAAGGCCCTATCTCTAGGGTCACTTAATATAACCATGGCAACCAAAGAAGATGTCCATCACTGGGGGAATGGAGAAGAAAACAATGTGAATGAATATCACAAAAATGAAGCAATTAGAAGCAACAAACTGGATGGACACAGAGCAACACAGATAGAGCTTATATTATTGAGTAGAAAAAGGAAAAAACAGAATCAGAGCTAGATCAGAGCTTCTCCAACTTGAATGTACAGGCGAATCACTAGTATCTCGTTAAAACACAGAGTCTGATTCAGCAAGCGTGGGGCAGGGCCTGAGATTCTGTGTTCCTATCAATATCCAGGTGATACTGTTGGGCCGAGGACCACACTTTGAGTACAGAGGCTCTAGAACACAAGCTCAGTCATGAAGTTAAAACACACCCCAGAACTCTACCTATTTCACAAGGAAATATACATTCTCCAGAACATATACAAAGCACAAGATGAGTACCTAGGGCAGTGGGAGAGACAAGGGTAGAGAAGTGGGATGAGAATCAGGGAAAACAAATGTACAAGACGAGAGAGGGGCCTTGCTCAAACCAACAGTAAGAGTGTGCTAAGGACTAAGGAGTATGATTAACTCAACTCTGTACCTGTCTAAAGAAAGCACAGGAGGGGATGGGGGAAGAAAAGGGGGAGGAAGAGGAGGAGAAGAAGTTGTGAAGTGGCAACAGCAGCAACAAGGCCAGTGAGCCCCTCCCCTGTGGTGGGGTCTCCGTGAAGGGAGCTGCCAAGGGCTGAACGGACCCTGCAAACAGGGTTTCCCACCACTCCGTCTGCCCCACTATTCACTGTGTAGTTTGGCAGGTTTGCCTGGGCAGCCTGTGCAGGCTTTCTGCTCTATACCCCTTCAGGGCAACTTGAAATGATGGCCTAGTTTTCACCTATAAGAAGATAGCTTGGTGAGGGTGGTGAGATTTAAAATCCACTGCCCTTTCACTTCCTACATGATGACATTCAATGTCTTTCCAGCATATATGAAAACCATCTGCTTAGATTTATTCTAATAATTTGATTCATGTATACAATGCAACAAACAAACAAAAATCATCAACATCGGGCTTCCCTGGTGGCGCAGTGGTTGAGAATCTGCCTGCCAGTGCAGGGGACACGGGTTCGAGCCCTGGTCTGGGAAGATCCCACATGCTGTGGAGCAACTGGGCCTGTGAGCCACAATTACTGAGCCTGCGCGTCTGGAGCCTGTGCTCCGCAACAAGAGAAACCGCGATAGTGAGAGGCCCGCACACGGCGATGAAGAGTGGCCCCTGCTTGCCACAACTAGAGAAAGCCCTCGCACAGAAATGAAGACTCAACACAGCCATAAATAAATAATTTTTTTAAAAAAATCATCAACATCAGTAGCAAGGAGGACCCTCTTCCCCAGGATTTTCTAATAAAGAAAAGGCTGAGGGCCAAAAGCCAGTGACATTGACAGGACTACAACCAGGCCAGAGCAAGGGGAGTGAATCCCTCAGCACAGCTCAGGAGGCCACTAGCATGTTCCTGAACCGTAACACTGTGATCAATTTCTCCTGCCCCCAAGTCTCATTCTCTCCAATATATTAGAGAGACTGAAAAACAAATGTGTCCCCAGGACAGGAAGAATTGAAAATATGAAATACCCTACACATAGCACGATGCCAAATGGGGGTCCCACACTCTGCTCTCCTGAAAAACTTCATTACATCCTTGTGTTTTCTTCACTTTTACCTTATTACCTGGCAAGTAGCAAAAATGGTATTTCAAACAAATCATTCAATCCAATGAGCAGTTTTTCAGTTCATGGAGTTTCTCTGAAGTTAAAACATGAGCCTGCATTTTAAATTGCTCAGACCCACTGATTAATTCAGGAGTGAAATAACCCATCATATTGTTTCCAAACTCAGTGACCTAGGCTCTGTGTTAATCAGCACTTACTGAGCACCTGCTGTATACTTAGCAGTGTCCTGGGCACTGTGATTAACAAAAAAAGGTGTTGGGCTTGGAATTTGCCTAGTAGGTGTCATCTATCTAGAGAGAAAGGACCAACATATACAAAATAAATTAGAGCAATGAATTGTATTCCTACACATACAGTGGTTCCACTTCATGCTTCAGGCATGACTGGATCCAGAGATGCAAACAAGTCACCAAGACACCGCTGCCCCACAGACAGAACCTTCCCAAACATGAAGCTCTCACAGAAGGAAGCAGAGAAGCAGCAGAAGGACAAACAAAGAGAAAAACTGGCATATCCTGGCTGGGATCTGCTCTTCTGTGATATTGTAATGATAGAGAAGAGAAAGACCCTTTCCTCCCTCACAGCTATGTCAATTCCCCATACAAGTTCTGAACTGCTCTCTCTGGGCCACCTGCCCTTTCTCCCAAATACAAACACTGAACAGGACTCTTGGTCAGTCTTGAATGCTGTAACCACCCGCAAAAGAGCAAAGCGAGCTATATGATTGACAGGCCCACCAAAATCACATGGAGTGGCAAGGTGTGAGGATTTCCAAAGAAAAATCTGCTGGGCAGACAAAAAAAGAACATGATGTGATTGAGACCACGATGATGCTGAAAACTGGTGATGTCACTGTGGGTGGAAATAAATTAAGTGAGAGTGGAATGTTTCTAAAAGCAGTAAAATTATATGCAACAATAAATCTCATTTTGGGTCTACTATATGGCAGGCCTGTACTAGGCCTTTTATTATACATTATGGAAACTCAAAATTCAAGACTTCCAAGGGCTGCATGACCCATCCCTGACCATGTCTCCACCTTCACCTCCTGCTACCTGTCACCCTCCTCCCATCCCTGGGTACTTATATTTCTATGATTTCTTCTACTTTCCTGAAGGCCCTTACTCTTGCTTTTCCTCCTGCTGGCATTCCCTTCCCAGCATGTCTTATGGCAAACTCTACTCATCCTTCAGTTTGCACTATGAGTCCTTTCCTCTCTTTGAAGAAGCAGGTTGTGCACCAGCATTGCTCTTACATAATACTGAGCCCCCAGGGCAGGGAGTGATTACCACTGTGTCCCCATTGCACAGCCCAAATGCACAGTGGGAATCTGATAAATATTTCATTCATTCATGAATTAAATGTTTGCTTACATTTACTATTCAGTGTGCTAGGTACTATGATAAGTGTTTAAAACACTTCAGTTACCCAAACAGACAAGATTATCTGCTCTCAAGAAGCTTAAATACTTTTCAAAACAATGAGTAAATACACTAAGCAAAGACTTGGAAGTTGTGTGGCTAAGCAGAAAGAAGCTGGGAGAGTGTTTTAGGTGGAGGGGAGAACAGGGGTGGTAGCCTGGATGGCATGATGAGAATTAGCAAGATGCTCTCCCGATGGCCCTGTCATAAGCCCAACGTTGGTTTTCACAAGACTGCAAAGAGAACCTCAACTCCTTCATTGCACAACTTGGCCTACAGGTACGTAACGTGTTGTGGCTCCCCACCCATCCTTCTGAGAGCACGGGGAGCAAACCAAGAACCCCTGCGAATAGCACTCTGGAAAAGTCAAGTGCCATCTGCCTCCTGAATCACACTTGACTTTTTGGTAAAATCAAGACAATTACAAGATTGTTCCTGATCCCCCCAAGTATGACTTGATAGCCCTTGAACCAAATTAAACACAGAATGGGTCTGGGAAGGGGAAAGATGAGACAGGCTCCACCAAGTTCACCGAAGGATTTCACTTCTCAAGAGGCAATGTCATAGCCCTTACAGGCTGCACTGAATAAAAGACCAGGCTGGCTTAATGAGTTTTCACTTGTTTTTCAAGGAAGCTGTAGCTCATGGTCATTTAGATATGTAAAACATTCATTTTTAAGGTCATAGTAAACATTGAGTTTCACTACCCACCCCCAAGACGAGTCCCCTTTCTTTATTTCAGAAACAGCTACTGTTACCTATTTAACATATATCTCCCTTCCAGAAGTTCTCTAATGCATTTACATATATATGTTATTTTATTTCACCTTTGTTTTTTTTTTTTTTTGCGGTACGCAGGCCTCTCACTGCTGTGGCCTCTCCTGTTGCAGAGCACAGGCTCCAGATGTGCAGGCTCAGCGGCCAAGGCTCACGGGCCCAGCCGCTCTGCGGTATGCGGGATCCTCCCGGACCGGGGCACTAACCCGTGTCCCCTGCATCAGCAGGCAGACTCTCAACCACTGTGCCACCAGGGAAGCCCTGTTTTGTTTTATGTAAATGATTTTTGTTGTACTTTCATTTCTACAACTTTCATTTTTTTCTCTACACTGTTATCTTAGACGTCTTTCTATATGAGGGCACATAAATCTACTTATTATTGTTAACTTGTGCATAGTATTTCACAGCAATTTTATGCCATTATTTATTTAACATTAAGTTCTTAGTAATTCTACAATAAGAAACATTTAACTTGTTTCAAATTTTTCATTACAAACAAGCCTTGCTTATATTTCCTACCCCAGGCACCGGTGAGTGTTTTTCTAGAGTGGATATCTACAAATGAAATTGCTGCGTCATGAAGCTTACACATTTATTTTAACAGATGCCATCGAATTCCCTTCCAAAGTGGCTGAATTTACTCTCCCACAGCAGTGTGTGAGCATGCTTCTCCCTCCTGTCAACGTTGATACGGCCATCTTCTTTCTCTAAATTTATTTGACATTTTCCCCTAAATCCCACCAGGCCTGGTATGACTAGCAGTAGAGGTATTTCACTGAGATAGCCCTGAGTTAGGAGAACTCATGGCCACATGAATGAAATTCCTGCACTGAGTACTATGATTACCCTGTAATATTCCATGTTCCCTCCCAGAATCCACAGCATGCTCATAGCCTGTCCAGAAGAGATACTCCGCATGAGGAGGAGAGCACTGGGGTAAGAGGGAAAAACCCTGGGAACTAGCATTGGATTGGGGCCTACTAACAAGGCACATAACCTTGAGCACAGCTCTCTAATGCCATGCATCCTTGTTTCCCATCTGTGAAATGATACATACCTCACGCAGTTACTGTAAGACTCAAAGTAAAATGAAGGAATGACCAAAAGTCAGTAGCACCAAGCTGCTGGAGAGGCTGTTGACTGCATTAATCAAAAACACTCTAGATTGAACAACCCCTTCTCCCGCCCGTCATGTCAATAGAGGATAGCACCCAGTGACACCTAAGCAGAAGGTACTCAGTCACAGAGCGGAGCTGAGTTAAGCCTTCCACAAGCACAGCCAGACTCTGCCACCCCTCATGATAAGGGCCAGCTGACAGCTCTCACCATTCCCTAATGGAAGACAGCAAGACCTCCCTGGGGGTGCAGCTGATGGAGACCCATCATAAGATGATAGAGTAGCGGCTCTCCACATTGGCTGCACACTGGAATCCCCTGGGGAGATTTATAAACTAAGAATTCCAGGGTCCCACCACCAGAGGTCCAGATTTAGTTGGTCTTGAATGTGGCCTAGGAATAGAGGTTTTTTTAAAGCTTCCCCAGTGATTCTAATATGCAGCGAAGGTTAACAACTACTGCCTTAGAGGAACTGTAGATGTAAAATCTGACAGTACTCTGTAATTAGGAGTAAGAGCCTTCAACTATTGATAAATGTTGAAGATGGGTGATGAAATTGTGGGAGTAGTTATGCTATGCTCTCTACTTTTATATACAAAACATATATATACATTATATTTTTTTTTCTTTCAGCTTTTTATTATAAAAAATTTTAAAGAAAAGAAGGAAAGAGAAGCCCTAACATAAGGAGACATTCAGAATTAAGAGTATAAGAGATGGGCTTCCCTGGTGGCGCAGTGGTTAAGAGTCTGCCTGCCGATGCAGGGGACACGGGTTCGTGCCCCGGTCCGGGAAGATCCCACATGCCGCAGAGCAGCTGGGCCTGTGAGCCACGGACACTAAGCCTGCACGTCCGGAGCCTGTGCTCCGCAACGGGAGAGGCCACAACAGTGAGAGGCCTGCATACCGCAAAAAAAAAAAAAAAAAAAAGGGTATAAGAGATAAGAAGAATGAGAGACACAGAGGAAGAGCTGCAGAACTTAAACAAAACAGCATACTAAGACAAACGTGAACCATACCAGGCCAAGTGTCTTCACTATTTTCTTAGTAAAGAGGAACTTTATGCTGATAGCAGAACTCCACTGAATAATTTCTGTAATTTACTGTACATAATTACATACAACAGTTTTGAAATAGGATATAATAATTCTCAGTTAATTCCTTCTGCTTTCTTCAGAGATTAAATTTGAGAAGGCTGAGCCTTCTGGAATTTGCAGGGCAGAGAACTAGAAAGACAAAGCTACACAAAGAATTCCAAAACTCTGCATAGGGGTGCCCTCTAGTCTGTTGCCAAACACTAAATTTCACTTGTGCAGGAAGAAACCTCACAAGGCTGGGCATAGAGTGTCAAGGGAACTCAGCCTGGGCTGGGGGATGTTCTGGCTCCACCAGGAAGAGAGGAGAGTTTTGCTGAACATGCAGGGTGTTCAGTCAGGAGCCAAGAGGGGCATGCACTAGTACTAGAGATAAACTAGTCCAGGGAAATGCTATTCTAAGCCCAACCTAACAAAGCTTCACCAGTCTCTAAAGGGTCAAGGTAGTCCTTAAGTAACTTAACTGCCAAGACTACATCAAACATCCTCTGAAGAAAGACAACAAAATCCAGCAATCAGGAACGTAAAATTCCCAATGTCCAGCATTATTTTAAAAATTATTACACATAGATATGTGATAAAGCAAATATAATATAATGTGAACTGTAGAATCCAAGTGGTGAGTATATGTTAAATTTTTTCATAATAAAAAGTTGGAGGAAAAACTACTAGACAGGCAAAGAAAAAAGAAAATATGACTAGAATAATTAGAATAAAAATGATTTAATAAAAACAGATTCAGAGGGACTTCCTTGGTGATTCAGTGGTTAAGAATCTGCCTGCCAATGCAGGGGACACAGGTTCAATCCCTGCTCCGGAAAGATCTCACATGCCGCAGAGCAAGTAAACCCATGAGCCACAACTACTGAACCCGTGTGCCACAACTACTGAAGCCTGTGCACCTAGAGCCCGTGCTCCCAACAAAGGCAAGCCACCGCAATGAGAAGCCCATGCACTGCAACAAAGAGTAGCCCCCGCTTGCCACAACTAGAGAAAGCCTGTGCACAGCAACAGAGACCCAACGCGGCCAAAAACAAATAAATAAATTTTAAAAAGATCTCCTAAAAAAAAAAAGAAACAGATTCAGAAATGACAGAGCCAGTGAACACAAGGACTTTAAAACAGCTTCTCTGGGGCTTCCCTGGTGGTGCAGTGGTTGAGAGTCCGCCTGCCGATGCAGGGGACACGGGTTCGTGCCCCCGTCTGGGAGGATCCCACATGCCGCAGAGCAGCTGGGCCCATGGGCCATGGCCGCTGAGCCTGCACTTCCGGAGCCTGTGCTCCGCAACGGGAGAGGCCACAACAGTGAGAGGCCCATGTACCAGAAAGAAAAAAACAGCTTCTCTGGCTCTCTCTCTCTCTCTGTAAATGTTTGTAAGCAATGTTAAGCAGAACTTTTTTAAGTAAAGATTACTTTTTAAAGAGTTGCTACAAAACAAAAAGAAATACACTATTAAAAAAATATAAAGAAAAGAAATACACTAGTAATCCTAATGGGGGGAGGGAAGGGCCAAAGGACAAAAATAATTTACAGAAGAGAAGAAAATGAAAGTGACAAACACATGTGGGGAAAAGAAACAACTGCTCTAGTATAAATAAACAAAAAGTAAAATAATATCAAATTGGCAAATTTTTTAAATTCTACATTCAGTGTTGAAGATCACACAGGAACACAAGCACACTCATCCACTGCGAGTGGGAAGGTAAAATTTGGGTTTTTATCTTCTGGAAAGTGAACCTTAGAGGGGTAGGTCACTCGCCCAGGTGACACTGCCGGTCAGTGCCGTTGACTCCGTGGCCCAGAGTCACGCTGAGCCTGCGCGTCCGGAGCCTGTGCTCCGCAACGGGAGAGGCCACAACAGTGAGAGGCCCGCGTACCGCAAAAAAAAAAAAAAAATGTCATAGGCTTTATATATTTTTAATTCACATTAAAATAAATCACAGCTATTAAAATTTGTACAATTGTCTACCTGTCTTAAAAATCACCTCAAAAATGACCAGCAGTCATTTGCAACACACTTGGTAGGCTCGGGCCCCCTCTATGCCCAAACAGTCCTATGGATAAAATTTCACTCTTTATTTGTTCAATGTGTGACATATGGTTTGTGCTTGTTGTTCATAAGAAACCGGCGTGAGGGCCAGACGATTAACTCACAGTCAGCTTCGAAAGGAAGAGGGTTTACCAATGGATACTCTTTGTGCGGAAACCCCTCTGACCTGACAGAGGGGCAGGCAGGCAGCAGGGCCAGCCTGACAGACCTGCAGCTCACAGGCACTCACAGGCCCTCCTATTAAAGAGTGCTCTGTTTGGACCAGGGTCTCTAATTTCCCTCCCTGCGGTGTGCTGGGTTTTGACAACTATACTCCAGCCCCTTGACTTCCAAGACTGGCCCAAGGACCCCGGCCCCCACTTCTCTGTTTTCTGCTTTTCAGAGTAAGAATTGTTCTGCCTCTGGCTGTGAAGTCTGAGTACCTATCCTGAGGTGGCTTCTTTCATCCCTGACGGGCTCCCAGATACCCCTTAGAACAGAAAGTTGTGATCTTTCTCTTCCAAGTTGGAAAATAAAAAGCTTCAGGAAGAATGTCTCTCTCCCCATCCCTCTCCCTCTCCCTCCCCTCCTCCCTCCTCCCCCACTGTGTCTCAGACCCCTTCTCAGATGGAGGCACCTGAGATATGGCTCCTCTCAGGACTTTCTACATGATTCGTTATTCCACTCACCCCTGCCTTCTGTTTATGCTGACTGTGGAAAGGTTGGAAGCTATCCTATTAGCAGTTTTTTTCTATCTGTCCAGACTTCTATTTTAAGTATGCAAAAAACTAGGCCTTTAGAGGCGTGTGGCCCCCTTTCCTTTCTGAATATCTGTATCCCTCAGTCTGCAACCTCTGACAATCAGAACTTAGGAGCCAAGAGTACCAGGTAGATCCTTCCCTGTGTGAACTCCCACTTCTCACTCTAAAAAACTTAGGAATCAACAGACTCAGATAAGGTGCTAGCTTTTCCTATCTGAATGCCCTATCCAAATTCTATCTGAACTTGGGAACTACAGAGAGTTGGATCGCAAAGGACACTGTCTCAAACTCATCCTCCTGGGGGCAAAATGTCTGTAGACACAGTTTCCCAGTGACTCCCTCACAGCAGTTCACCAGGGTCAAATCCTCACAGAATGTTTCCCAGAGAGAATTCTGGGCAGTGCCAGGGCCCCTGAGGAACTGGTTGTGGTCGGGTAACTTTGGAAATGCTACCTTTCTGATGGCTTCACACTGGCCAACCTGGGTTTAACAAACTGGGTCTGTGTCTCTGCTGTAAGACTCCTCAGACATAAGCATATTTGACCCACAGAGCCTTTGTTTATACACCTATTAAAATCCTGTGGAACTTGTGTTCTTCAAGACACACTCTTGGAAATATAGGTTTGGGGCTTTTCACCAGCACTTTGTCCTAAGACACAGGCCTGCAGTAACCACTAGCCCAGAAGGTACCCTTGTGCAAATCAGAAAACAGCCCCCCCCCCCGCCCTTCCTCAAGGCACATTTTGCCTCTGTCGGTTGGAAAATTGGGGTAATAATGCAGCTTTTGTTAGAACACCTTTCAAAAAAAAAAAAAACCTTTCAGAAGTTAGATGGAACTTTACTGCCATCTAGTGGAAAATTGCTCAAACATATATACCAAACTGCAGCCTTTGTGGACGGAGCCCTTTGGATGCCGCGCCTAGCTCTGCATGGAAACCCTACACATGGCAGCCTCCCTTTCCCCGCAAGGACCGCAACCTGCCAGGTCTGGGGAGAGGCCCAGGGGTCTGAATTTTCAAGAAGCTCTCTGACTGATTCTGAAGTATAGCTCAGTGACATTTTGCACACAAACCAGGATGTGCAGGAGACAAGATGATATGTAGGCCATTCTTATGCTTGCAGGCACATAACACATGGCAGCAATAGAATCAGAATCTGTTGCCTTGGAGAGAAAAAAAGTATTTTTAAAAAATAGTTTTTTTCAAGGTTTGGACATGCAGGGTTTTTTAGCAGGAAAAGTGTTAGGGTTTTGGGGTCTTATTGCTAAGCTCTGAGATACATTAAAAGAAAAGTAGTCAGGCTCACATTTTCACTGATTCCACTGCAGGGAATCACAGGAAGAAACCATGATTCTGGACTGAAGTGGCACTTTCCTACTGAGTAATGTGACCCAAGGCACTTGATAGAGTGGTCTGGCGGGGGGAAAGGTCTTAGTTCCTCACCTACTGGTTGAGGTAAATGACACAGTCTCTTTTAGTCCCCATCTCCTCTCCTGTGAAACGGAGGCAGAGTTCTGCCCTGACCACCTCAAAGAAGTGCTTGGAGAATAAATATGTTATGAACTAAAATACTGCGTAGGTAAGAGTGGATTTTTATTGCTTAAAGATGCAAATAAGTCAGGGCTGATTGAAGATGACAAGGTCACCTTGGTATACAACCCTGTTAAAATCCTCTCCTGTTGGCAAGTTGAATTAGTGAGCTTTGTTTCCTGAGGTTGTAGAGAGAAAAATCCTTTTCTTCCTCCCGCCAGGGTCATCTGTCTAAAGCGTAAATCTGACCACATTACTCCAGCTCCTTCTCACCTGTCAGATCTCAGATTAAATGTCAGCTCCTCAGAGAGCCAGTCCTGACCGGCCTCCCTCCACAGCTGCAGGTCTCCCCCTCCACAGCCCCTCCTCAATCACTCTCTACAGCACAGCCGCTGCACGTCCCTCATGATACTTGCCACTGTGTCAAGCTGCTTTATTCTTTCTTTTCTTGTCTCTCTACTCTCAAGAGAATGTAAGCTCCCTGAAGGAAGGGAAGGATGTGTTTATGTGACTCTCTCTCCAGCAAAGGTTAGATTAACACCAGGTAACTGGTTGGCCCTCAAAATGCTTTGTTGAACGAATGAAGTGTTTGTTCTCCTGTAGGAGGCCCCTTTAGATGACAGTGCCCCCTTTCTATGAAAATTTGCCCCCATCAACCCAAAGGGATATATCCCCAGAAGCCATGTTTGAATGTGACTGGACCAGGAAGTGGCACCACCCAATGCTGTCTCCTGGGCATTTGGATCCGGAGACAACCTGGTCTGTGGCTTGATCAGAAAAGAGGGATGTAAGGAGTTATGGAGAGACCATGTCTGTCCACGTGCCTGCCTGACAGAGAAAGCCGGCGTGTCGGGGAGAGAGAGAGAGAGAGAAAGGAACTAGGAGACTATGAGGGTTCAAGAGAGAGTGCCCTGATTTTCCAGACCCTGATTCCAGGTTCTCATGAGGCCTGGCTGCCCATGGGCTCCATGAGAGCCGCAGGTTCACAGCTTCCTTCCAGTAACTTCCCTTTTTTCGCTTAAGCCAAATTAAAAATCTCTTCCACTAGATGAGAGACCTCAGCACACCAGGACTGTTTCTCATTCACTCCTGAATCCCAGGGCTTGGCACAGTGAGGGGCGTGGAGTAAACAGCTCAGCAAACACCTCTTCACTGCACAGAGGTCAATTTTTCACTTTCCACTTACACTGTTTCACAATGTTCCCACGTATCTGGATAGGTCAGAGGTCACAAACTGGTTACTCAAGTGTTGAGTCAACCAACAGACTTGTTTTGTTTTGTTGTAATTCTGTCTTGGCCTGTACAGTTTAGGAAGAACAGAAGGGAGGGAGGAAGGAGAAAGGAGCTAACATTTTAAAATGAAGGGATTTCACATAAAAATCCAACTTTCCAGCTTCTCTTTAAAAATCAGACTATTTGACTGCACTGAACTCTAAAAGCCCTTTCTACTCCATCTTCTTTCTGGTGGTCCAGGGAGAAGCAACATAATCCAAGACCCAACAATCCCAAAGGGAAATGAATAAAATCAAAAAGCTTTTTTTCTCTCTCATTATTTGTGTCTCAATAAGAAAAATCTGCTTCCTCCCAGAAAGAGCCAGCAAGGATCATAAAACAGAGGCTCAGCTGTGGACGCGGGCAACATCTGCATAGACAGGCACAGCCGCAGAGTCTGCTGGCTGGTGTCACCCTTGAAGCTAAGCTGCATACAGCATTTGGCCCTGCTCACTCAAGAGACCTGCTGAGACAAATGATGATGTCGAAAGCAAGCTCATTTAATTTTTACATGGCTCGACTTCACGGCCCTTGTCTCCTTGGGCACTCATACAGCTCAGAGACTTTGGGTTTCTGCCTGGGAAGCTCAGTCCTCATGCCCCAGGAGATGGCGAACAAACCCACCAGACACAAGGGAAAAGGGCCAAAGTGCATTTTCCACTATACTGTTGTCTTAGGCGGGAAGCAAATCCTGACACAGGCAACTGAGGGCACGAATTGCCTGGGAAGTAGTCCCAGGAGTATGGAAGTGAGACAGGGAAGAGAAGGCAGCCAATAAAGAGCATATCATCAAACTGTGGGCCACTGGAGTTCACTGTCACTGGAAAATGCTGTGAGACCATGTAGAACGTGCCTCAGCATCATCTCTTCCAGTCCCCAGAGGGAGCCGGGGTATTTATCCTCCAAACCCCATCCATCATGGACTGAGGGCTGCATTCACTCCCAGCACCTCTGGCCTGTCCCAAGGATGGAAGCCATCCGGCACAGAGCCCTGGGTGTCTGCAGAAACACACGCTTATTACCACAGCTGCTCCATCCCATGCCCCTACCTCAGCTTCACAGAGCCATCCAGTCACTCCTACAATCACAGACGTGGCTGTAGAGAGAAAAATGTGACAATTAAATATCACATTGTGGAAATTACGCATATGCAGAATAGTTTGTTTACCTGGTTCAAACATTTTCTTTATTCTGATCAAAATTAACTCCTTCTCTGTGTTTTAAAAACCACCAGGGAGGGCTTCCCTGGTGGCGCAGTGGTTGAGAGTCCGCCTGCCGATGCACGGGGATACGGGTTCGTGCTCCAGTCTGGGAAGATCCCATATGCCATGGAGCAGCTGGCCCCGTGAGCCATGGCCGCTGAGCCTGCGCGTCCGGAGCCTGTGCTCCACAACGGGTGAGGCCACAGCAGTGAGAGGCCCGCGTACCACAAAAAAAGAAAAGAAAAGAAAATGGGAGCAGCAGACCTCTGATTCTGAGCCAGCTGTTTTCATCTTTGCCAGGGTCCACTTGGAACCTGACATGCTGAAATACTGCAGTTTCCAAGGCACATGACTCCCCTCCCCCTACTCCCGCCCTCCCCGGCCTTTCCAGTTTACCCATCCACCCTGTTCTTCCATTGTCGCAGGAAAGCTGAGCCTTATGGTGAGGTTAATCTTGATCATTTATCACTGGAACATTCTTCATTCATGTGCTAATTTTTACATCTTGCTGTCACTTCAAAGAAGGTCACCAGATGTTTTGGAAGAGTATTTGATATTTTCTTTACAGAGATGCACAGTTCTCTCAGTCGCTGGAGGGTTTCCTTCCACATCAAAATTCCAGCCCTAGTACAGTTCTCTACCTCTTCACAGTCACTGACATCTCATCAGAGAATCAGTCACTCCACTCTCATCAGAGCAAAAGAACAGTCCTGGGGCTGCAGTTAAAAGGGCTCGTGATTACAGGGTCTAATTCACAGATCCAGATTCCACATCCCTAGCATCTGATTCAATTCAGCAGCCATGTTAAGATCCTGCTTATGCTCAGTGCTGAGTGAAATGCTCAGGATAAAAAGCCAGGAGGACTCCATCTCTCTCAGCCCGCAAGAAACTCACAGCAAGGTAAGAAGATGGAAAAGTAAAGGACTGATTGCAATGCAGTGCAATATGTGGAGAATTACAACTCTTTCTGTAAGGAAGCAGTAGGATTTGGTGGAGGGTGAGGAAAACTCCCAGACACTGGCTTGGGTGAAGAAGAGGGTGGTAGAACAACAACAGAAATTGGGAGTAAAGGACAAGGAGCCAGTTGGGGTGGGATGGTACTAGAGGATGGCTAGGGGAAGATCAGCTCTTAGGCACGTTCATTTTTTTTCTTTCTACTGATGGCCTCCATGGGCTAGATCCTGTGCTGGGAATACAACAGGAAACCACACAAAGTATTTGTTTTTATGGAGCTGACATTCTAATGGAAGAAGACAGAAAATAAACAAGGATACTACTAAACAAACAAGATGTTTTCACAGACAACATTCAGTACTGGGGTTTGATTGTTTTTATAGCAATGTGAGAGAGAATAATGAGAGTTGGGAAAGCTATAAACAGTCTATGGCAAGACTTCTTAACCCTGGCTTTATATTAGAATCACAGGGGAAAGTTTTGTAAAATATGCCAATGTTTAATGATTTATTAGAAACAAGACCAAAAACAAAAGCAATAAAAGAAACACTTGATAAATTGTACTTCTTCAAAATGAAAATTATTTTGTCTACAGAAGATTCCACCAAGAAAGTGAAAAGACAGCTCTCAGAATGGAAGAAAATATTTGCAAGTCATATATCTGATAAGGGACTTTGTATCCAGAATATACAAAGAACTCTTACAACTTAATAATAAGAAGACAAATTTTAAAAAGGGAAAATATCTGAATAGGAATTTCTCCAAAGAAGATATACAAGTGGCCAAAAAGAGATGCTCAACATTATTAGTCATTAAAGAAATGCATACCACAATAAGATATTACTTCGCATCCACTAGAAAGGCTATAATGAAAAAGTCAGACAAAAACAAGTGTTGGAAAGGATGTGCAGAAAATGGAATCCTCATACATTACTGGTAAGAATGTAAAATGCTGCAGATGCTTTGGAAAACAGTTTGGCAATTCTTCAAAATGTTAAACATAGAGTTACCAGATGATCCAGAAATTTCATTCCTGGGTATCTTCCCAAGAGAAATGAAATCACATATCCACACAAAGACTTGTATATGAATGTTCATAGCATCATTGTTCATAGCCACAAAGTGAAAAAAACTCAAATACCCATCAGTTGATGAACAGAAAAATCAAATGTGGTATATCTATATGCTGAATATTATTCAGCAATATAAAGGAATAAAGTACTGATAACATGCTACAACATGATGAACCTAAAAAACATGCAAAGTGAAAGAAGTCAGTCACATAAGACTGCATATTGTATAACTCTATTTATATGAAATGTCAAGAACAGGCAAATCTATTAAGACAGAAAGTACATCAATGTTTGTCTAGGGCTAGAATAGGGGCAGAGGAGTATGGGGAGTAATAGTTAAGAGATTTATTATTTAGATAATAAAAATGTTCTAATATTAGACTATGGTGATGCTTATACAACTCTGCAAATATTACTAAAACTCTTGGAATTGAACACTTTAAATCAGTGAATTTTCTGGCATGTAAATTATATCTCAGTGAAGCTGTTAAAGAATTGAAAAGTAAAATGTACCAAATGTAAAATCGATAGCTAGTGAGAAGCAACCGCATAGCCCAGGGAGATCAACTCGGTGCTTTGTGACCACCTAGAGGGGTGGGATAGGGAGGCTGGGATGGAGGGAGACGCAAGAGGGAAGAAATATGGGAACATATGTATATGTATAACTGATTCACTTTGTTATAAAGCAGAAACTAACACACCACTGTAAAGCAATTATACTCCAATAAAGACGGTAAGAAATATATGTATGCATGTATGTGTGTATCAGTGCCTAGGCCAATGGTTCCCAAACTTGGCTGAATCACCTGGGAATGCCCACATCACATCCCATGCAGATTAAATCACAATGTTTGTTGGGAGTAGGAGTCCCCAGGTACTTCTATGTGCAGCCAAGTTTGGGAACCACTGGCCCAGGCCCTCACTCACAGAGACTCTGACTTAACTGGTTAGAGAGAAGCTGGGGGTGATCATTTAAGGCTCCCAGGTGATTCTGGTGGGCAGTGAGATGAAGCTGACACTGTGGATGCAGAGAAGCTAGAGAAAATCTGGGGCCTTGATGCCATGATCAAACTGCCGGGTCAACCAGCCCTGAAACCCTCACTGCCTCTGGGCTGCCTGGTATGTGAGCCAATAGATTTCCCTTCTTATTTAAGCCAGTTTGAGTTAAGTTTTCTATTACTGCCCTGAACTGACACAGGCAGTCATAGACAGTATCTCTCAGACAGTGAGTATTAGAGCCAACTGAGACCAAAGGATGCAAAGGATTCAGCTTTTGAGAATCTGATAGAAGGGATCTGAGCCCAGGGAACCGCATGTGCCAATGCCCTGAAACAAGAATAGGATTGGTGCGTTCAAAGAACAGGTTAAAAGGCCAGAGGGCGCATTTCCACGAAGAGCTGGTCTGTCAAGTAATAGAAGATAACTCTGAGGAGGGAAATATTTGATACATTGAAGGGTAAAGGTGGCTCAACCAACTTTAATGTAGAACATTCTACTCAGCAGAAAAGAAAGCAAGAAAAGTCCCGAGAGTTGTCCTTTCCTTGGGATGCAAGTGATCCCACTGGAAGGAAGAACAATGTCTCGCACATCACAAGGCAGCATCTCAGCCAGGGTGCCATGTGACCGTCAATATACTCTAGGGAAATTATGCTCTGATTTTAAAATCAAGGACAGGCAGGTAGGGACTTCCCTGGTGGTCCAGTGGTTAAGAGTCTGTACTTCCACTGCAGGGGGCACAGGTTCAATCCCTGATCGGGGAAATAAGATCCCACCTGATGCGCCCTGCCCCTCAAAAAACAACAGGTAGGTAGAGGGGTGTGTGTGTGTGTAGAAATAGTTGGTGACTTTGCTAAACCAAAGATGGCAAGGAAGAATTCAGAATTCTCCTAGGCCGTAAGGAACATTAAAATTGGAAGTCTTTATTCTCTGAGAGCATTTCTAAACTGCAAAGTTCAAGCTCATGCCTGCGTGCCTAAGTGTTTTTCCTTCATCTAAAAAGCAACAAGAAGAGGCTTCCCTGGTGGCGCAGTGGTTGGGAACTCGCCTGCCAATGCAGGGGACACAGGTTCAAACCCTGGTCCGGGAGAATCCCACATGCTGCAGAGCAACTAAGCCTACAAGCCACAACTACTGAGGCCTGTGTGCCTAGAGCCTGTGCTCCACAACAGGTGAGGCCACCGCAATGAGAAGCCCGTGCACTGCAACAAAGACCCAATGCAGCCAAAAATAAATAATAAATAAATAACTAAATTTTTAAAAAGCAACAAGAAGAGAGAGTCTGGTCTTAAATTTTTTTTTTTAATTTTAAAAAGGTCATTTCTCAAAATAGCATTGAATATTTCATAGCTTTAAAGTTAGGGAACAGCCTCAGAGGAAAGCTTAGCACCACCTGCTCTCGTCTTAGCTCTCAGCTTCACCTTCTCAGAAGGCAGACTTTACTAAATAAACAGCAAAGAGGCCAGGTTATTGAGCAGTTTAGAGACTCTTAATCTTTGAGGAAGTTGCTTGTGCTCATGCCACTCCCAAAGAAAAGTTGTAAAGGAGCTTCCTAGACAGTCCCCAGAGTGCTGGGGCAAGAAGGGCGGTAACTGCACAGCAAGTTAGGGCTCCTGGGCCCATTATGGCCCCAAGAGACCAGATGGGATCTGAAGTGAGCCACTGAATCTCTCTGAGATCACTTTCCTTGTCAGTAGAGTTGGGGTTAAGCTGTCTCCCTCTCCTCCCAGGGGGCTCTCGGGGCTTCTTGGCACTGCACTGAGGGACGGTGCAGGGAGACTGGAAAGAAGAGGAACCTGTGCCTGGAGGGAGTGATTCCTTCCAAATGCTAATAAGAGGCTCAGCAAGCCTCAGTCCATCCATCTCCTTTACAGAAAACCTCCAACAGGAACGAGTGATGTTTAGGAAGGTTACTGAGAGACTCAGTATTAGTCAAAGCTTATCAGCAGTTTCAATAGTTTTAATCCAAGTCAATAGCCATCTTCTCATTTTATAAGATAATGCCTTTGTCCTGGTCACTGGTGTGTCTGGGTCTCACTAAATGCCATAGCAAAGCAAGCTGGGCCCCGTGTCATTACCACCACCAGCATACGCAAGTTCCCTCGAATGCTTTCTTGTAAACCCTGCTGAAAACAAAATAAGATATTAATAACCTCTCTAGCCCACTGTTGTCTCCTGTCTTTGGAATGTTCACTGAAGGTCTCAGGAAGAACTGGAAATTGCCTCTAATGCTCCTTGTTTGGTCTGGCAGGGCTGGGGCCACGTGCTCTGCGGTGGAAGCAAGGTGTTGATCAGAAAGCCAGCTTCTTGACTGACTTTATCTCCTCCTGGGCAGAAACCAATTTCAGCACGAACTTTGTAATTTGGAACTCAAGGATATAAGATACATTCAGGGAATCATCTTCCCTCTGCAAATTACAGGTTTGTCATTTAAGAGGTATAATATCACTGACAGGGCCTGCTTCTTCTTCTTCTTTTTTTCATTCTGAAAACTGCCATATTGATGCTCTCAGAACAGAGACTTAGAAATGAGAATAATGGCCTGTACTTCAGACAAACAAATCCATGTTCTCTACAAAGAGGCAGAAGAACTATGCCAGACAACAAATCTTTATTTATTCAGCAAGCTCTTGAGTGTTTAAGCAGAGTGGCAGACCTAAATGCCTAGCTCATAGAGGGTGTTTAATAAGTATGTGAAAGAAGGAATGAAGGAAGGAAGGAAGGGAGGGAGGGAGGGAGGAAAGAAGGAAGTTTGGAAGATTCATCTTGAAATCAAGCATGGTCTGAGCTGCACTGAGCTGTGTATTTGTTTCTGTCACCTTTAAATGCAAAGGCCAAACGGTAATTGTGTGGTGAGATTTGGAGAGGTTGTCAGAAAGAGTCGTAAGAAAATGATTATTGACAAAGTGCAAGACAATGAGAGTGAAGAGAATTTGAGGAGCAAGTTTGCAAAGAGGGGAAATAAAACAATTTGTCCAGCACTCCACCACAGCATAACAACGTGTTTGAAAAAAATCTGGTTGGATTTATTTATTAGATTTTTGTTTTTAATTTCAAATTCAGTCACTCTCTCTAGGTCCTGTGGGCATGTGCTCATGATTAAAAATACATTACAGTATTCTTAGCTACCATAAAACAGCATAAGAGCAATGGTGTAATTACACATGACTTCCTCTGAAATATAGCTGCTTCCTTGGCTCTGTGCTTAGCGAGCTCCCCCAGGATCAATGAAACCATAAGTATGGACCATTTCTCCTCAGCATCCCTACCAGGATGGAGGTTACTCCCCACACCTGGCTGCTGTCCTCTCTCCAAGCTGGTATTTCTTCACCCAGAACCTTCACAGACAGATCTTCAACCTGACTCGTATCTTGGGCTGAACTGTCAGGTAAGATTTAAAGCCTGAGGAATGACAGTGAGCACTTCACAGTTCACAAAGTGTTTTTGACTGATATCGTCTCACCTGACTAATAAAGGGCAATGCAAATGTGAAGCTTTTTCTTAAAAAAAATTAGTGTTGAGTGTTAATTCTGGTCCCCAAAGATTAGCAAATGCTTAAATATTAAGCAAAAGTATAACATTCTCCTGGAGTAGCTTTTACAACTGAACATTTGTATAATATTCCCCCAAAACTCATCATTAAGAAGGGATAATATGTCAGGAAAGCACAAAAACTCTTTTGTTAGCATTCCTGATAAATCCTCATTGCTATTCTAATAAATAAAGTCCATGTTTGGGACAAATGCTTTAAACTGAGAGCAGACTGGCCAGCCTTCTGACACCTCTGGTTCCTGCAACACCTTCGCTTTGAAGTTGCATCACTGCACTGCACAATCCAGTTGCATTTCATTGTGGAGCTTTCATAATAACCAATTTATTAAATTATTCTTCAGAAGATTGGAGTGGTAGAGATCAAACCAACTGAGGAGCTCTGAGACATTTTTCTTTTTTTTTCTTTTTTTTTTTTTTGCGGTACGCGAGCCTCTCACTGTTGTGGCCTCTCCCGTTGCGGAGTACAGGCTCCGGACGCGCAGGCTCAGCGGCCATGGCTCACGGGCCCAGCCGCTCCGCGGCATGTGGGATCTTCCCGGACCGGGGCACGAACCCGCGTCTCCTGCATCGGCAGGTGGACTCTCAACCACTGCGCCACCAGGGAAACCCTCTGAGACATTTTTAAACCCTAATGTCAGTACTGACCAAATACAAGCTAGATTATCAAAAACTTTTCAAGAACATTTTCATGCCTTGCTCTCGTAAACTCTGACAGTCTGCCATTTAAGATTAAAAGGAGCCGTTTGTTTGTAATAATTGCATAAGGGCCTGGAAGTGACCTTGCCAGCAAGCAAACCTGTCAACCCTCCAACTGGGAGTCAGGGTTGGCACAGGACATTGTGCCAGCTAGGCTCCAGGAGCTGTTGCACCCTGCCTGCGGCAAACATCTGCAGGCCCCATGGCACAGAGCACTTCCATGCCCACCAGCCCAGCCTCCACCGGCCAGACTGAATTCCTTTGCCTGACGGTTTCCTCTTGACACTGGAGCCCGTTCTGCCCACATATATGGCAGACCAGAAATGCCGGGGAATTAAGCTCCCCAGGAGCAATCCCCAGCCAATGACCGGACCCCAGCTCCCTCATCCATCTGACAGGGTCACTCTGAGGTGCAAGTTCCACCCTGTCTCCCGGAGTCCCCAACAAGATTAAACTCCTGCTGCCCACCATGGAGACTCATTAATTCTCCCTTGTTGGCTGTCTTCCCTTCCCTGACTCACTGCCACCTCCTTTATCAGTGCTTCCTGGGTTCACTTCCCAAATAAACTGCTTGCACTCAAATCCTTGCCTTGGGGTCTACTCCTGGGGAAACTCAGACTAAGACTCCCCCATCCTTACCAAGGCTTTGGATGCAGTGCACATCTCCCAGGCTGGAGAGGGAACACCCCAATGCCATCTGCTTCCCAGAGGCTCTGAGCCAGCTGCGGTCATTATGAATCTGAGTAATCTGATCTTAGATGTGAAATCAAAGGTTAGATGATGCCTTCACACCACATAACAGTAGTCACCCCATCTAGCTTCCAGGTGGAGTGGTATGAGGGGGAAGGATAGTGTGTTTTCCAGCTGTCTGTCTCTCTCTACAAGCAGCTCCCCTGCTGTCATCCTCTGTAGGCTTAGAGGGAAATCAGGAGGCGAGAGAGGATCTTGCAATCACAGAGCTGTGAGCCGTGACGGAATCGTAAAGCCCCCATGAGCCCATGTGTGAGAATAAAGGAAAGTTGCATCTTTGATGGTGACGGGAACACCAGCGCCTTTAGCAGAGGCTCTGCTAAAGTAAATTCAGTTTCATAATTCTCTTATTGTGAGAAGAAAAATGGCATTCTTACTTTGTGGATTTGAATCATCATTTTGTATTTGAGAATGCTACATCAGTATCAATCTAATGAACATTCACTGACTCTCCATTATATGGCCAGCCCTGTGCAAGATTGGAGACACTGGGATAAATATGACATAGTCCCTGACCTTGCAGTAGCATGAAGGAGACAGGCCATAAATAGATACTATGGCGTGACATGCATTAGAGTGATAAAAACAATGCATCCAGGAAGTATGGGAGGACTGATGCTGCCAGAGAGATCAGTAGGGGGCTTCCAGAAGTAAGTGACAACAAAACTGAGTCTCGGAGAGTAGAGAGTTAGCAGGTAAAGGGGCACGATAAGAAGAAAAAGGCACAGAATCAAGAAAAAGAAGTGTAGGGTTAAAGAGCAACGTCTTATACCAAATAGTATAGAAGGAATACTGCTGTTTTAATACAAGTATAAATGATCTGTTTTAATATAAGTACATTAGAATTTAACTACAATGCTTTTTTTAAATTAACAAGTGGAGTACAGTACCCAATAGACAACCTTGACACTATCTTGAGCTTCAGGTGAGCCTCCCCGAGGCTGAGAGATGCAAAATGCAGTGTGGGGGAAGTGAGAGCTGGGATAAAGTGAAGAATGGAGAAAGGCAAGAGGGTGAGGGATTTGAGGAGGGGGGAGGATGGCCACAGAACACACTACTCCCTTTTTCTTCATGCAGTGCTTTAGTTTCAGGACCCTCACAATACAACCCTGAGTGATAAGAACCCTACTGAAAAGAATTGTTAAACTGTCCAGTGCCCCAGTGATCTGTGCTGTGAGGGCTGTAAAAGGCCTCTCTCCCTCTTTCTCCCTCTCTCTGTTTCTCTCTCTCTGTGTGTGTGTGTGTGTGTGTGTGTGTGTGTGTGTGTGTGTATCGGGTTGTGTCCCTGGATTAGCAACAGATTGGACTCTCTAGGGCTTGTCATTAAATTCCCAATTACCACAGGATTCTAAACCAATAAGGTAACCTCCATGATCTGCTTATCTTGGATTTTGTCATGGGGATGATGATTTAGTGTTGATGGCAAATGAAGTAAAAGAGAGCTTTGAGATATTTCTGAAGAAAGCAGTAAGAAAATGAAAACTGAATAAAATTAATTAGCTCCAAATCAGTATAATTTCCTACCAAAAATGCTAAGGAGGCTTGCTAAAGAAAACAATCACTAAGTCTTCTTGCACAAAACAGTTCTCAGTTCTCTAGGAACTGCTTGCCACTCTCCTTCTCACCAAAAGCTTCAGATCATCCAGGAAGGCCTCTCCCAAGATGGTAACCTTATTCCCATTTTGGAGAGACTCAGCCTTTGGAATCACTGCAAGGTGAGGGTGACTGCCCCGAAGGTCCGAAGCATTCAGAAGCCTATGAAGAACATCTGTTTGCTTCTCATGGATGCTTTTACAGAAGATAGAGAAGTCAGTAAATATCCCTTTTTTTTTTAATTTTGGTGTCCCTTAGCAACACGTGAAAATAAATGGATGATATAAATGTTGAAAACATAAATGTCGGTATTTAAATAAGGAGAGTTGGGACTTCCCTGGTGGTCCAGTGGTAAAGAATCCACCTTACAGGGGACGTGGGTTCGATCCCTGGTCAGGGAACTAAGGTCCCACATGCCGCGGGGCAACTAAGCCCGCATGCCACAACTACTGAGGTCCCTCGCCTCAACTAGAGAGCTGCGTGCTGCAAACTACAGAGCCCGTGAACTCTGGACCCTGCGCACCACAACTAGAGAAGAGAAAAACCCACACACCACAACTAGAGAGAAGCCCGTGTGCGGCAACAAGGAGCCCGCGTGCCACAACAAAAGATCCCACATGCCTCAACGAAGATACCACGTGCTACAACTAAAGACCTGATGCAGACAAAAATAAATAAAATAAATAATATAATATAATAAATCGAAAATAAATAAATAAGGAGAGTTAATCAACAAGTTAGGTAGTGAACAAGAAGGGGTTTTGTTTTTGTCTTTTTAAGTAAAAGAGATTGTCCCTAGCCTCAAGATTCTTCCAATATTTGTGAAGACAGACTATCACAGGAAACAACACAAAATCCCACACTGTATTGTGTATAGTGTGGACTGAAAGTCCAATGGGGGTGGGGGGTGGGGAGAAGAATAATGAGGGCTGCTGTGTCCACCAGGATGAGCTAAGCATTTTTGAATAGAGCTCTTTACAGATTACAAACAGCTTCTATTTTCCATGATCACACTTAACCTCCCATGGGGAGCAAGCAAGGAGCATTCTGCTCTTATCCGTACTTTACAGATAGAACACGAAGCTGAGACAGGCCCAGGGCTGGACAGCATAAGTAACAATTCTGGAACTTGAAACTGCAGTGTAGGCTGTCCAGCATCTGAGCTCTTTCCCCAGAAACTGAACTGATGCCTCAAGAGTAACACAGTGAGCCGCCCATGTGTGGTACATGCCTGCTACTCCTTAAGGAGTAGAGAAACGCACAAAAAAAAAAAAAAAATGAACAGGTGAATCCTACCCCAACCTGTACACCTGGTTGCTCTGGGTCTCTACCCCTGGCCCATTCCCTCATCCCTTCAAACTCTAGTTTCTCACTATCCAATGGCCCAGACGACAGAGCAAGCTTCAGTTAGAACTGCTGAGCACTGCAGAGAAAATCTTTCTTTCCCAGCAGGAAAAAGGGCTTTCACGGCTTGAGTCTGAAATCCACTTTGTGAAAATTCAGAATTGAAGTGCTTGTTTCATTTGCATCTTTTGAAAAAATCTGTGAACAGGCATTTGGCCTAGGTTTATCTTGAAAATGCCTTTAGATTTGAATATTTACAACATTAAAAGATTCCATTTTTCTTTGATGGAGCTTGAATCATTTCAGCTACCTGAACCCAATTCAATCCTTCCGTTTTGTTCCCTTCCTCTACACACAAACTCACACTTGCATACACATGAATGCATGTGCAAACGTGCATAGACATACGCGTGCTTGCTTCATGCACACAGACGTACACAGAGTCATTCATATGCATTCACACATACAAACATGCACACATACACACACATGTACACAAACACATGCACTCACACTTCAGACTTTTCATGCACAGACTGATCCAGTCAATGCAGAGAGAATGGAAGGAATAAGCATTGGGCTGTGCCACCTGCTGTATTTGAATCTTCACTATTTAATTCTAACTCTTCATCTACCTCCCCCTTACTATTCTTATGACATTTTACTTTTGGAGACTCCACTCTGATGTGTCATTGTACCACAAAATTCTGGGATAGGGGGCAGCTTAAGGTCACCCAGAGCATGAATCCTCTCCCACAGTAGCCAGGCCAAAAAGTTTAGACTCTCTTGAAGGGCTCCAGTAACAGGAAATCTTCTCCCTCATGAAGTAGTCTGATTCTTTTTCTCACATCTCCTGACTTCAGGCTAGTCAGGTAGCTAAAGTTCTAATCCTGGCCCTGCTCCAACCCCCTAGGTGACATGGGACACATCAGTTCCTGTCCTAGGCTTCATGTTTCTCATGAGAGAATTGGGGCAACTGATCTTTTCAATAAAGACATTTTGATAACTTGGAAACTGTTACAATATTCTTCCTTATTTTGAGTCAAAAATCCCCTCCCCTAGAGTACCTACCCCTGGTCCACAGTCTGCCCTGTGGGGTCACACCTTCAACCTCATTCCAGAGAGTGGGTGGGTAGCTTCACCTTCTCCTCCAGGTAGGACTCTCTTCTTCTCTTTGTGGGCTCTGTCCTGGGTACTTCTTGTGCCCACCTCACATCCACATGGCCCACTTTTTACTCCAGCTACTGCTGCTGCAACCAAATTTGGGAAGGTGTAGCCTGATGACTTCTTATCTCCACTGCACTGTGTTCCTCTTGCTTTCTGCCCTGGAAGTCGTTCACTGTCTGACACCCACTGAGTTCTGCAGGAACCCACACAGGCCATTTTGGACCAGGGTGACCAACCATCGAGCTTTTTCTAGGATTGAGGGGGTTCGTAGGATGCAGGATATTCAGTTTGGAAATTGGGACAGCCCCAGGCAAATTGGGACAAGTTGGTCACCTTAGCCTGAATTTAGGAAGGTCTTAACACCCAAGGGCAACCATAAACAATGGGGGACTCAAGTTGCTGGTGGGTGACACTCCCCTCCTATGGCCCTGGATAGATCTTTTGAGGCACATTCTACGTGCATGGTTCCTCAGAAGGTCCTGGAAGGATTAAGCCCCAGTTGCCCACAGTAATAATCAATTTGAGAATCCCTCTATTTGAGAAAGATTTCTCTCTTCCCTGTCTTGCTCTCCTTAGTCCCCACACTCATATTCCTGGGATAACTTCCCACAGAAAACGACTAACACACAAAAGCCCTCCCTCATCTCAGGCTCTGCTTTGGGAGAAAATTCCAGGCTCAGGCAGTACCTGGGAATTTTGGTTAATGAAAATGTTATAGGGCTGCCCTCTTTAGATACTGGACTTTTGGTTCTACTGCCCAAGTAGCATTCTGTGAGGATAAACACCACCAAAAAGTTCTCAATTTCTCGAGACAACTTCTTAGTATTTTTGTTTGCACCCAAACCCAGCCAGGTGACTGAAGCAAATCACTTCTGTAGCTGTTGGTTCATTTCCTCAAAATATGGGATTTGGAGGTTACACCTGAGAAGCACACAAGGTATCTTGTCTGTGATCAAAATCAAATCAAAACACCTCCTGTGGAGGCATAGCAGGCATTTTATTTCCTGACAATATTTCTCCAGTCCGAATTCAATTTCAGTAAATGAAATTCAAGTAGATATAGGTGCAAGAATGCAGAACTAAGAATAACCCAATTCGTGGTTCCTCAATAAAAAAAAAAAAATTAAGGGACTTCCCTGGTGGCACAAGTGGTTAAGAATTCACCTGCCAATGCAGGGGACATGGGTTCGAGCCCTGGTCCAGGAAGATCCCACATGCCGCGGAGCAACTAAGCCCATGTGCCACAACTACTGAAGCCCATGTGCCTAGGGCCCATGCTCCGCAGCAAGAGAAGCCACCGCAATGAGAAGTCCACGCACTGCAACGAAGAGTAGCCCCCACTCGCTGCAACTAGAGAATGTCCGTGCACAGCAACGAAGACCCAACGCAGCCAAAAATTAATTAATTAATTTTTAAAAACTAGGAAAAAGAAATATATTATCAATAGAAAAGTGAGAAGAAACCCATTAAACTCTAACACATATTCTGAGTCAAATCAAGCTTTTCTGCAGGCAGGATAAAACAAGGTAAACGAGTATTTCTCAATGATCACTGACTACCACTTCTGCAGCACTTTGCATGTATCATCTTAGTTCCTTAGAACATCCCCAGGGAGTTACATTTACCCTTGTCACCCCCATTTTATGGTTGGAGAAACTGAGGTTCAGAAAGATTAAGTCGCTCAACCAAGGTCACACAACTAGCAATTTGCAGAGCTGAGGTTCAGACAGTCTCACAACTCCCCTTTATGGTGTCCACTTTCAACCTCTGTTTCATTACTCCAGCTTCCCCTCTACCAGGAATTCCCTTACTCACCACCACCTCCACCTCCACCTTTGGACATTCTTCCAGACCTAGATCCTACTTCACCCCCTAGAGCCTTCCCAAGCCACACGCTGGATGGCACTGCTGCCTCCATTGAATTTCCACTGTTACTTCCTATATATACCATATAAATCAAACATGTATATCAAACATGTAATGAGCGCTTACTATGTACCAGGCCCTGCACTAAGCATTTTACATCATTATCTCTACACCAAATCTTATCTCAAGTTACTATCATTTCCCCTATTTCATAGCAGAGGAAAACAAGGTACAGTGAAGCTAAGTACGTTGGGGTCACTCTCTCACTCCCTCCTGATTCCAGGCTAGAGAAAGGAGTTTCCAAAATGACTGAGGAAGGCTATGTGGCTTGCCAGGGGTCCTAGAGTCCAGTCAGCTTTCAGATCAGGCCTGTTATACAAAGCTCCTCCCTGGCCACTTGGCACTGCAGCCTTTCCCCCCTGGGTCTTCCTCCCATGGCACCAAGCCGCAGTCGTCACCCAACAGATGTATATTCAGTGCTGCTCTATTCCAGGCACTGTTTCAGATGCCCAGAAGCTTATTTCTTTTTTTGCCTCTTGTTGGGAGGCAGACATGGTAGATAGGTGTAAAAGTGCATCGAGAGAAACAAGACATATTACTAGCTGATATGTTCTTTTTACGTAAGAAAAATTATTCAGAACTTAATACAGGACATCTATTTCAACAACTGATTAGGACCCAGGCATTTTACAATTTCATAAAACAGTTAAGGTACAATAAATCATTTTCCATCCAGTAGAGACAGTAACCCTAAAGTTTCATATTTTATTCCCCTGTAGTACAAAACCAATTTTAATCTAATTTTGAAATTTTATCTTAGCAATTCTTTTTTCCCTGATGAACTGACTGTAAAATCCCACTTTCTCATATTCCTCTTTTCAACTAGCCTAGTCATGAATGAGTTAAATATAATGATGGCACATGCATAATATTTATATGAGAATTATGTTTTAAAATTTTTTAGAGTTACTTTGATAATTATATTCAGAGGATTGAAACAGTATATATGATCATGAGTGAATGAGTGGCTCCTCTAGAATTGGGTAATCAAGGAAGGCCTCTCAGAGGAGGTATGTACATGAGCTGAAGGACTAAAAGGAGTTGGACACAAAAATGAGGGGAGGTCATTCCAGGTGGAGGAAACATCTGAGAAAAGACCAAAGGAGGAAAAGGAGTTGGCTCATTGTGCAGGGGTGGAGCTGTGGGCTCCTGATTTCTAGCATTTGCCAATTTCCCTGTTGTAAATATTCCTACCTCTTTGAGCAGCAGGAGTACACGAGAACACATAGTTGGGAAACAACACACACGAGCCAGTTCCAGCATACCCCTCAGCTGTTCCAGAAAAAGGAATAAGGCCAGAAGAGCAGGGGAGACAAAGGAGGTTTAGGAGATGAGGTCAAAGAGACAGGCAGGGAGTAGATCTAGGAAGGAGATCTTGGAAGGAGTTTAGACCGTATTGCAATTATGATGGAAAGCCACTTGGGGGATTTTTAAACACAGGAGTGACACTGCCTCTTCCTTTTTGATGTTTTTCTTGAGAGGAGGGGAGGGAAATAAGGAAGAACATAAATTCCTCTCCTAGCTTTATGCACTAGCAGTGAACTTGCTCGAGTGTCTCACCTCCTACCTCCTAGGCTTAGCAACAAATGTCAAGCTGCATCATTTTCTCCATTTTCTCTCAGTAGCAAGCACTCAATTTTTTTTTTTTAAAAAGAAAGTGTTCATTCTTTTAAGAGTATACAGAAAAGGAACTGTTAAGTAAAATTGTTTTAAAATGTGTTGTGCTGTTCCGAATTGTGTTTAAAATGGTCACAAAGGTAGCTTAAGGCCTTTTAAAGAGCAATTGCTATCTGCAACAGCTGGTTGACTGCCCAGCTATTGGAGCTGCTGGACGAGAAGGACAGCTACCCTCGTGCACTAACTGACCTGCTGCCCAGAGAGGTGTCCAGGGGATCCCAGTCCCAGAGCTGGGGACACATGTTGGGAAAGTGGGACCTGTTGCAAAAGCTACTGGGGACCCCTTTCGCCCCAGTGGTTCATCACATTTGAT
This sequence comes from Neophocaena asiaeorientalis asiaeorientalis, assembly GCF_003031525.2. Classification (NCBI taxonomy): domain Eukaryota; kingdom Metazoa; phylum Chordata; class Mammalia; order Artiodactyla; family Phocoenidae; genus Neophocaena; species Neophocaena asiaeorientalis. The sequence goes on along the minus strand of NW_020172138.1, from coordinate 857,468 downwards.
CTGGTGGATATTGGCTCAGAGACTAAGGCTTAGGAGCAGTCACATCTTCTCTATTGAGTTTTACTCTAAACTGGGTTCTACAGCTGCAACCATAGAAAATTCCCTTTTCCGGGCTGCCCTGCACTTCCTTCCCTGGACTATGAGCTCCTCACGTATTATTCATTTCTGTATCTTCCACAGTGACCACTGGGTATATGGTAAATAATCCGTGTTCATTAAACACCCATTCACTAGCAAGCAAATTTCACTAGAGAGTCCCTATATGGCCAGTAGTAGATTAATTTTCAAGGACTCAGAGAGAAACAAGATACCACACCATTATCAAATGAACAGAGCAAAAGAAACAGAGAGAGAGAGATAAAGGGAAGAGTTATACTCTGTGAGTTCTCCAAAAGACTGACATGATTAGCAGTTTCACAAAAAGAAAAACAGAAAAAGGGAGCCAAAGATAGATATATAGAAAGAGAAAGTACTAAAATATGAGTTAATTAAAAGGTTATGGACATGGTAAAGGAATATAATGGCTGTTGTGAAATTCTTCCAGGATAACATCATCTTAGCTGTGCTTAATGGTGTAGAAACTCAACAGCCTAAATTATGGGCAGGAGCAATCCCAGAATGACTTTCTGGTGAGCTTCTTGGCCTTTCTTGCACAGCTTGGGCAGCATCAGAGTGGCCATCAACCTGTACAGAATCTGAGAACCCCAAATGCCATCATGTTCCATGTGATACAGAGTAGCGGTATATGGGATGAGGCACTAAATGGAGTCCTGGTCCAACTCTATCTCACAGTGGGTCCACATGGTGGTCATTGCCCTCACTCCTGAATTTACCATTAGCCTGACTAGGGAACCACTGGCTGCACACAGCACAAACAGTAGCTTAGACCACGCATTGGCTCTTGACTTATGGAATAAAAGCTATTCTAGTAGGAAAGACCAAGAAGAAGATCCTGAAATTGCCCCTCATCCCCCAACTCTTGACTGAAGAATAAATAAAAAACAACATATCACATCCTGAAGAGCGGGGTGGAAAGTAGTGTCACTCTCAAAGATTTAAAAGACTTAAAGGAAGTCATAGTCTTCATTTAACTCACAAGTCTGGCTCGTACAAAAACAAAATGGGTCACAGCAGATGACGGTAAACAACTACAAATTTAACCAAGTAGCAGCCCTAGTTATAACTATGCTGGATATGGTATCTTTACTAGAACATGTTAACACATAACATACGTAGAACATAGCTACTGATTTGGCAAATGCACTATTTCAACACCCATCATGAAGGAGGCTTAGAAGCAGTTAGCATTCTTGTGGATGGACACCAGTACACTCACAGTCTTACCCCAGACAGGGCTATGCTAATCCTGCTTTCTGTTGCAATGTAGTCTGAAGGAACATTCCACAAATTATCACATTGGCCCACTATACTGATGGAGGAGAGGGGAATTTCCCCCTCTACTTCTCTTGAGTTCTTGTGGCTGGAATAATAATAAATTGATGCAGACAGATTAACAGGAGAAAAAGAAACATATTTTAATTCATGCACATGGAAGTCTCTAGAAATGAGACCTAATAAGTGGCCAAAGTAAGCAGCTTTTATATTTTTTAGACAAACAATATATTTGAGAGGAAATGACAGGACAAAGAAACTTAGGTTTGGGTGCTTAATTAGTAAAGAATTTAGCAAAATTTGGGCTTGGGTAGTAAATTAGTAGAGAAGTAACAAGGTTTATTTATATAGTCTTCTCAGCCCTGAATTCCCTGTCTCTAGTGATAAGGATGTCTTTCTACCTCCCAGTACAGGGAAGCCACCTTTCACATATGAGATTTATTTCCTGCTTCCAGGGAGACAGAAAGGAAGGTCAAAGTGTTCCTCTTGTATTGGCCATTTCTTAAATAAATTTAATTCAAAATAATCAATATGCCATTGAGGCATATTCTGAGGTTGCCTGCCCTGGGCCCCAACTATGACATAATATTAACTGGACCTTGCTTATTGTAGCAATGAGGGCAAATATTCTAGATATTTCATTAAAATACATGATCTAGAAGGTAGGAGATAAAATCCAGGAAAATCCAAGGGCCTGTTGGTGAGGTTGTCTGTGGTCCAGTGGTCTGGGACATTCTGGCATATCACCTCAAAAGCAAAGGACAAGCTATTGAAAGTTGAACCTTCAACCACTAGGAACAAAGCACAATAACTAGAGAATAAGGTTTTAGAATGACATAAACCATACTTGGGAATACTACTTTGACCCATTTATTGGGTAACATGAAAATCTACTAGTTTTGAGTGACCCAGAGCAAGGAAGATCTGCAGAAGTTTTAGACTGTGCTATAAGCAGCCCTGCTTGGGCCACATCACCTGGCAGAATCCAGGGTACTAAATGTATCTGTGGTAGGAAAAGATGTTGTGTGCCCTAGAAGAGCTTCAGTGCAGACCCTTGTAGTTCCAGAGCAAAGAAATGCCATCCACAGAAGAGAACCATAGAGCACTTAAAAAGACCTCCTGGCCTGCTACTGATTCCTGGTAGAGTATCTGACCATGGGACATTAAGTGACCTTACAACCAAAGGTTCCCATCATCTGCTAGACTGTCAGGCTCACCCAGTCACAAGGCAATGGTGGACCCAGCATCAATTCATCATAAGATCCTGGTTGGGCTTCCCTGGTGGTGCAGTTGTTGAGAGTCCACCTGCTGATGCAGGGGACACAGGTTTGTGCCCCGGTCCAAGAAGACCCCACATGCCGTGGAGCGGCTGGGCCTGTGAGCCATGGCCGCTGAGCCTGCATGTCCGGAGTACCAAAAAAAAAAAAAAAAAAAAAAGATCCTGGTTGATTAAGGGCTTGGAAAGAGAAAGATTGGAAGGGGAAGAGTTATATGTATAGACATATGAGAGTGACCATAGATTATGAGGATCTTAGTAAGCTAACACCCAGAAAGCATTCACTGCAGAAGAGACAAAAAAGAACCAAGTGGACAGGATGACTGAGCCAGTAGGTGTTAGCCAGCCTCTGGCCTTGCCCACCCTGGTTCTTGTGCAATGCGCTCATGATTGGAATAGCAGTAGAAGAGCTGTGGTGGCAGAAGTAGAAGCTACACTTGACCCAACAACATGGGTTCCTTCTCTCCAAGGTTGGCATAGCTGCAACCGCTGGTGAATATCTAACTGGCAGCTATAGAAACTAACACTAACCAGTCACTTGGAGGTAAGTTGATTACATTGAACCTCTTCTACCTGAGAAGGGGCAACATTCATCTTGACTAGAAATAACATATATTATGGATATTGGCTTGCCTTTCCTGTCCACAGAGCCTCAGCCAGTACTGCAATCTAAGTGCTTCTAGAGCATCTGATCTTCTGACATGGGATTCCATATAATGTCACCTCACCCCAAAGGATCCACTGTATAGCAAAGATGGTCCAGCAGTGGGCAAATGACTATGGCATCCAAGTGTCCTACCACTTACCACACCATCAGGAGCTGCTTGGTGATAGAGCAATGGAATGGCTTCTTAAAGGTACAGCCCAGGAATCAGCTTAGTGATGACACTCTGCAAAGAGAATGTCATTCTTTAAAGTGTGGTGTACACTTTAAACCCATGGCCATTCTATGATGCTATGTTCCCAGATGTAGGATACATGGGTCAGGAAAATGGAAGTAAGAGTGTCCCTGTTCAACATCACTTGGGTGTTTGTGCTTTCGTCCATGCAGCTTTAGGCTCATGGGTGTAGAAGTACTGTTTCCTATAATAGGGAAAATGCTTCCACCAAGGAGGCACAGTCAGAGTCCCACTAAACTTAAAGCTACTGCTACCACCTGGTTACTTTGGGCTCCTCTTGCCAGAAACCATCCACCACAGAAGCAGTTACTATGATGGCAAGGGTGATGGCCCTGCCCACCATGAGACAGGACTCCTGCTACATAACCCTGGCAGGGAGGAATATCTTTGGCATCCAGATGATAGACTTGGCTATCTCTTGTTATTCTCGTATCCAGTTTTAACAGTAAATGTGCAAGTATAGCAACCATGGTCTGTTAAAGACATGGAAACCACGTCTCAGACTTCGAAGGGATGAGGTTCTTGGTTACCTCCCTCCCATTCCTCATCAGGCAAGCCATTTCAACCAGTAGAAATGCTAGTGTCACCAAGAGATAGGGGAATTCTGAAAGTGTGGTGGAAGAGGTAGATGATGAGTGTTACTCATGGTCTCAGCAATCCAACAGGGGACACTATAGTTTGTCTCACTCATCTCGTCTTGTGAATCTCCCCAGAAATGATGGCCAACCAGAATCCTGGAGAAGCTATGCCCCAAAGGAAGAAAACTTTAAAAGATACATATTCTGGTGATTCCAGTATCCAAGGGCTGAGACCAAAATCTCAAAAACTTTTATAAAAATAAAAATTCATATTACCTTAAAAGGAATAAAAATCTGACTACCATCAAACTGCTCATTAGCAATATGGGATGCTGGAAGTCCTGACACGACTCCCTTAAAGTTTTTAGCAGAAATTTTTTAAGCCTAGAATTCTATATCTAATATCAAGTTTAAGGTTAAAAATTATACATATTAAAATTCATATAATTCATGACCAATGTATCATCTCTGAAAAAAACATTACTTGAGAGTGTGCTGTAATAAAGTTAATCAAGAAATATAGACACTGGGGATACAAGAAACAGTGTTATTCTGTCAAGTTACTATTGCTTCATGACAAGGGATGCAAATTTAGAGGTGGAAAGCAACCATTTTACTATGCTCAGAGATTCTGTGGGTCAGGAATTTGGATAGGGCACAGTAAACATTGCTAACCTCTGTTCCTCAATGTCTGGGGACTCAGATGAAGACTCAAAGGCTGAAGGTGATTCAGTGGGTAAGGGCTGGAAGCATCTGGAGCCATCTTCCCTCAGATGTCTGCAGGTTGATACTAACTATGGGCTGGGACATCAGTAGGGCCATCAGCCAAAACTTATGGACTCTCCATGTGGTCTCTCCACATGGGCTAGTTTGGTTCCAAGAGTGAGCCTCTCCAGACAACATGGCAGAAGGGCAATGCCTTTTTATGCTCTGAGCTGAGAAGTCACATCGTATCACTTCCACTGTGCTCTATTGATCAAGGTATTCACAAAGGGACACCCAGGTTCAAGGAGAGGATGTGGGTCTAACTGTAAGAAGAGTATGGTAGATGGGAGACTCTGTGGTGGCATCTTTGAAAATACAATCTGCCACAGCAGTGAGCAAGGAAATTAGTAACATTCCTTGTTAAGTCTAAGTAGCTGTCCATGATGAAACTGTGAGGCATAATGCAATTAAGAAGAATGGAAATTTTTAAAGCATGGGCATAATGTAGAAAAAAGTGAATAAAATACAGACTAAAATTCCAGATGATTTCAAAATACTGTGGGTATTAGGGTTGAAGGATGAGGGGGAGTATACAGTGTGCTAAAGGTCTTATTCATTCAAGGTGGCTAAAGGTAGAGATTAATTCTGGACATTAAAATAAATCTATGTTCACATGTATTAGGTAAATGTATAAAACTCTTGTATAATACTATGTCATTTAAAAAATACTTTAGGGCTTCCCTGGTGGCGCAGTGGTTGAGAGTCTGCCTGCCGATGCAGGGGACACGGGTTCATGCCCCGGTCCGGGAAGATCCCACATGCCGTGGAGCGGCTGGGCCCGTGAGCCATGGCCGCTGAGCTTGCGCGTCCGGAGCCTGTGCTCCGCAATGGGAGGGGCCACTACAGTGAGAGGCCCGCGTACCGCCAAAAAAAAAAAAAAAAAAAAAAAAAAAAAACTTTAATGCCAACCATTAAAAGATTAGAAATAAGATGTAATTTCCAAATACTAAAATAATTAAAGTAACAAAAAACAGTAAAACAAAAAACAGGAAGTATTTTAAGTAAAATAAGATATTAATCACAATAAGTGTGGATTTAATTTCCATTTTAAGGAGAGATTTCTGAATTGGAATATTTTAAATCCATTTCTATGTTACTTACCAAAAAATAAAGCAGGCCTAAATTTTTAAAATAGAGGGAAAAAGAGAGAGAGAAAAGTTGAAAATTAAAGAATATATAGAGATATACCTGGAAAACTCTAACAAAAAGAAAACACGAATGGCAATACTAAAAACAGTCAAAATAGAATTCAAGGTGAAAAGTGTCAAATGGGAAGGAGATATTTTATATTAAAAAATTACAATCCCGGGGCTTCCCTGGTGGCGCAGTGGTTGGGAGTCCGCCTGCCGATGCAGGGGACGCGGGTTCGTGCCCCGGTGCGGGAGGATCCCGCGTGCCGCGGTAGTGGCTGGGCCCGTGAGCCATGGCTGCTGGGCCTGCGCGTCCGGAGCCTGTGCTCCGTTATTAAAAAATTACAATCCCGGGGCTTCCCTGGTGGCGCAGTGGTTGGGAGTCCGCCTGCCGATGCAGGGGACGCGGGTTCGTGCCCCGGTGCGGGAGGATCCCGCGTGCCGCGGTAGTGGCTGGGCCCGTGAGCCATGGCTGCTGGGCCTGCGCGTCCGGAGCCTGTGCTCCGCGGCGGGCGAGGCCGCAGCGGTGAGAGGCCTGTGTACCGAAAAAAAAAAAAAAAAAAAAATTACAATCCCTACAGAAAATATAATAGTCATAAACCTTATGACCAGAGAAGCATAAACTTTGATATTTATAAAGCTAAAACTCTTGGAAATACGAGATAAATTGACAAGCACTGTCTTGGTGAGAGATTTAAAAACTTCTCTAAGAGATTAGGATACCAAGTAGACCCAAAAAAAAAGATTAGGTCATGGAGGATTTAAATAAGACAATTACTTAAATATCTCTCTTATGCTTTTCATATGAATTGCCTGTGTCTAATTCAATTAACTGTATGGTTGTATTGCTAACATGAATGGCACCCAGTAAACAGACTGCTTATTTTTTTCACATACTTGTGGAACATTTTTTTCAACTGGCCTTTTATTAGACCAAAGAAATAAACCACCAGTTTCCAAAAGGCAAAAATGATACAGGCCACATTCACTGAAAGGATTCAATAAAACTAGATATCATAAACACTTCATTTGGAAATAAATCTTGGTTTAAAGTGAGCATGAAAACTGACATTACAAATAATTAGAAATAAATGACAGTGAGAGTACTAAAGATAAAAGTCTGTAGGATATGGCCAAAGGCATATTCAATGACAGTTTTGGTTATAATTGCATTTATTAGCGTACAAGAAAGACCAAAAATAGAATACGGATTCAACTCAAGATGGAACAAGCAAAAAAAAAGCTAAAGAAAAAGTATCAGCATGTATGATATTGAAAGCTGTAGAATTACATGAGATGACATAAAGCAATTGTGTAGACAGAGCCCAGGACAAAGCTGCAATAGTTTGAGTTCTGGAAAAAGTAGAAGATCCAGTGAAAGAGACTGAAAGAGATGGCCAGGGGGTATGAGGAGAATCAGATGAGAATGGTGTCAAGGGAACATCACTTTTCACGAATAAATGAGTGGTCTATTGTTGACAGCTGCTGAGAGATCAAGTAAGGCTACGTCTGAAGTGTGTGCATTGCCAGCAGCAGCATGGAAGTAATTGGGGGCCCTCAACATGAACAGTGTTGCAGAGAGAAGCCAGATTGAAGAGTAGGGGTGGGGATGGGAGAGTGTGGGAGAGGGGTATCACATTTTTAAAGAAGGAAAATCTCTCCCACAGAAGAAGATGATGCATTTGGAGTGTCTAACAGTGGCTGGCTCATCACAGGCCTTGCTGATGCTTTCTTGTTGCTCGCTCCTCACCTTTCATTCATTGACTAGAAATGCTGTGGCTGTTTCTCTTTTTTAAAGCAGGTCTGGGCTACCAGCACAGCTTCTTTAACATTATTTCTGTTAAAGAAGCAGACATGACTTATTCTCTTTGAATGAAAGTCCTTTTCTAGAAAGGGAGGCAGTCAACATTGTGGTTAAGTCCCAGTTTTCCATGTCAGGTGGTCATAGTTAAATCTAGTTCCACCCCCTCTGAGCTGTGTGGCCAACAGGGATTTTCATAAATTCTCGAGCCTCCGTTTCTTTATCATTAATCATTAATTAGACTAGTACCTGCCTCATCAATGCACGTAATAAGAGCATGGAACCTATATTAACACTACTTAAGTTCAAGAATTTCCCTGTCTCTTTATTTCAGAGGTGGTTCCTTCAACTATAAAATAAGAGCTCGCACCACTTGGTGGAATGTGGATCTCTCAGTGTGGAGGAAGGGGCTGACATAGCCAGGTCAGTCATGGGGCTTGATGATGCCAGGACTGCTTTGCCTGCAAAGTACAGAGACACTTCCATTGGCAGCTCCCAGCTGCCTGTAGCACAAGTAGCTCCCCCTTCCCTGGCTTTTACTCTTCCCCAAGAATCCCAGGAGATCCAAGCTTAGGCTCCCTTAGCCTAATGAGAAGGAGACATTCTGACTTTTTAGGTTATTTTCTCTCCCCAGCACCCAGCACATGGTAAAAAAACATGATTGTTGCTTAAATGAATGACCTCACCAGAGGAAGAGGGCCCAGCATGTACATCCTTGCACTTCCTGCTAGGCCCGGCGTCATCATGATTAACACAGCAATACCCAGCCGGGAGCCAAGCCTCTAGCCTACCACACACCCTGACTGGGTGACTTATGACTTTGTATTTTTAAATTGGCCTCTCCAGCACTGTCTGATAAATCAACACACAAGTCATTAAATGGTTCATTATCCCAGTAATCTAATTCATTCTTCATGCCAAGAAATTCAAGAGGTGTCAGGAAACTTCGAAATATCCCATTTGAAGCCATGAGTGCCCATCCACATAACTGATTAACTGGATGAGAGAGACCAGTTGGACACAGAGGTCAAAGAGAAGGCTCACCAGGTGGTGGTCTTCCCTCCAGCAGTCCTTGACCTCCTGTTGGAAAATGTAAGTCAGATTCTTACTAGGCAGACTCTGTGTCTCACATACTTTTCTCTCTCATATGCTCAGAAGCAATCAGGCTGATAGCAGGAGTCTGGTATAGAATTAGCAGCAAAACACACTCAGCTAGATCACTTCTGTAGAAAGAGTATCAAGTCCAGGTGCTATAGTAGAAGGGGCAGTCCCAGTTTTGTCATTGGGTATGAAATTCAGGGTATACCACCTGAAATCACAACACTTTGGTTTCATCATTTGTCATACAAGCAAGTGATTCTCCATACATTCCAACTGCTTCCTAGTTCTAAAATTCTACGACCCTAGCATGTTGGGGGAGAAGAGAGGAAGAAAGAGTTCAGAGCTAGGTTAGAGTTAAGGTTTAAATACATCTGGTGTGTAGAATTAGACAAGAGACTCCTCCCCCCAAAATCTACATCCACCATTTTGCATGAAGGCCGGGGTCTCCTCTGCCTAGTTTTTGCTGATTGCATCAGGGATTACTCTTTTCATGGAAAGAAACCAAAAATCCAAATAAAACTGGCTTAAGCAACAAGGACATTTATTTGTTCTGGATATCTGTTTTGGCTCTATTGTAACACCAGGTACTAGAAGGAAAACTCTACACTTGTGGAACTTAATTCTATTTAGGGAAATAGATAATAAAAAATTATGTAAACATATAATACAATGTCAGATATTGATAAGTGCCATGAAGACAAACAAAACAGGGTAAGTGGACAGAGAGATGCTCTTTCAGGCAAGATGGTGACAAAGTCTCATTAAGAAAACTAATAGCTCAGATAATTTTGGTAAAAAAAAAAAAAGCGTAACAGGAAGACTATGAGAGCATCAAAGAAGATCACCTCTCAGGAAGCATCACTACGAACTGGATGGCAGTGTGGTTAAGCAGACTGGGGAGAACTTGAGTAAGGCTTCTGTGAAGGGTAGAAGGAAGGTCCCAGCATGGCCTGCCCCATGGAGGACCAGAAAATTTAGCTGATGGTTGGTTGGGAAACTTCAGAGGACAGCAAAGATGGGACTAAATGTCCCTGTTGCCAAGAGCCCAGCACCTGCCAAGGAGTCACAAATTCCTAAACTTCCATGGCCCCCATCTGCTCAGCTCCCTCTTCTCTTGTACCCTCCCTTATAAATTTCTGGCACTTCAATAGTCCAGAACTCTGATCTCTGTATCCTCAGCTAAGATCACTGCTTTTCCTTGGGCTCCACTTTGCTGTATTGCAGCAAGAAAGGCCCTGAGGAAGAAAGCTGGGTCACTCTTTGTGCACAACTTGTGTGTTTCCCTTCTCTCAAAGATCACAGTTCTGTGTTGCCAAATGCAAGTTTGTGTGCTCAATGCACAGTGAGTCCAAACAAACTGAAACGTCTGAGTTTGGAGCAGAGAAAGGTTTTTTGCTGGGCCAAGAAGGAAGCACAGGTGGCTTGTGCTCAAAAAGGTCCCGACCATCATGAAGGGTTTTGGCAAAGCATTTTTAAAGGCAAGATCGGGGAGAGGCATCCCAGGGTAAGTGATCAGCTCGTGCACAATTCTCTGATTTGTTGAAGGTGATCAATCCTTAGGCATCAGAAGGTCTGGGGTCTATGTGCTCAGATTATCAAGTAGTTAATTTCTTCCATTTGGTGCTGGTTTTAGCATCTGAAAAACTCAGGAAATATGCATCAGATACTATTATCTGGGTACTTTGGAGAGGAGCTAAAGCAGAGGATATGAGGGAGGGGTCTGTCCCAGGAATGCCCCATAGGGTCCTGCTTGGTTACATATGTACTCTGTGTTGTTCAGTGCCTGAAAGCAGTTGCTCCATATGTTTTGTCCAATTTTATAGTAGTTTTTGGTGGGAGGGCAACTTTAGTACTAGTTATTCTGTCATAGCCAAAAACAGAGGTCTCTTGGGTGCCTTTTTAAGACCTTGTCCCTTATTGGCAGCTGCCTATCTTGGTTAGATGTCCAGCAACATGAAGAGCAGCCCAGTTTCATGTCTTCTAACCAACCTTAGGGAAAAGATAGGGTTTGATTTGAGTTTCATATTAAAAGCAACATTTTGTATTTAAAGCTCCAGTAAAAACACAACTAATGAAAGCTGTGAAAAATATAATTGTAAAACCCTCTGAACTAAAAAATTTAATACACCAAGACCACCAATCTGATACTGGCTGTATTAGTCAATATCCTCTAGAGAAACAGAACAAATTGTGTGTGTGTGTGTCACCTAGTCGAAGCTCATACTGCTCACCACATGACAGGCCAATAAATCAAGAGACAAGGTGCTGGGGCAAGGAATAGCGACTTTATTCAGATATCCAGCAAACCAAGAAGATGGTGGACTAGTGTCCCAAAGAACCATCTTACAGTTAGAATCCAGGCTTCTTTTGCACTAAGAGGGGAGGAAGTGTGGCTGGTTGTTGCAAACTTCTTGGTTTTTTCACTCCTTTGTTCTTGCACCTGTCCACATAGGTCAGGTCACAATGTTCCTGTAAACCTCCAACATGACAAATGATATTCTCTGCTCCACAACTTTTTAGTCTGTATATGAATGAAGAGTGTTATAACTTTAAGGTTAAGCTTGGGAGGCAGAGCCTTGAGAATAGGCTGTCATGTGTATTTCAGGTTTGTTCTTCTTTTTTACATATATAGAAAGAGAAAGAGAGAGGCATAAGGAATTGGTTCACACAATTATGGAGACTGAGAAGTCCCACGATTTGCAATCTGCAAGGAGGAGACCCAAACCCAGGAAAGCTAGCAGTGTAATTCAGTCTGAGTACAAAGACATAAGAACCAGAGGAGCCAATGATGTAGATTCCAGTTCGGGTCTGAAGGCCTGAGAACTAGGAGTGCTGAGGGCAGGAAGAGATCAATGTCCCAGCTCAGCACTCAGGCAGGAAGAACTGAATTCTTCCTTCCTCTGCCATTTTGTTCTGTTTAGGCTTTCAGTGGTTGGGTGATGCCCACCCACAGTGGGAAGGACAAACTACTTTACTAAGTCTGCCAATTCAAATGATAATTTCATTTGGAAACACTCTCACAAACACACTCAGAATATATAATGTTTAGCCAAATATGTGGGCACTCTGTGATCCAGTCAAGTTGACACTTAAAATTAACCATCATGTTTAGTTCATTCATTTTTATGTAAAATTTGGAATAAATTTTATCATCCCATCTATGTCTAATTTAAGAGTATCTTTATCCCAGGAATACAAAAGGGCTCAACTCAGAAAATCTATTAAAATAACTCACCACATTAACAAATAAGAAAATTATATCATTATCTCAATAGGTTAAAAGAAAAGCATTCAATAGAATTCAGTCTATACACATGATAAAACATCTCTTAACTATGAGCAAACTAGGAATAATGCCTTGATTAAAGTATTTACTTTAAAAGCTACGGTACCATCATACTTAATGATGAAAGTTTTAAAGCATTTTTACTAAAGTCATGTTTAACATAAGGTGTTAAGTGTCTCAGTTTTTATTCAATATTTCATTCATAAATATTTTTCTCTCTGGTATCTCCTGGCCTAAACTCAAGGCAACCTGAAATCTAGAAGTAGAAGTAGGATGGACAGAAAGAGCACAAAGAAAAGCCCCTGGTTCAGGCTCAAAGGAAGGAAATGTGTCTCCTAGTATGAAGGCAGTTGCAGCCAGGACTCTCAGGAGCTTGAAACTCTGAGAAAAAAGAGCCTTCCTATACAAGCAGAAGAGGTATATTCCCAAGAAGGTGGTGCACATCCCTCTTATTTTTTTTCCCTCTCTCTCCCCAACTGGTTGACCTTAGTCATGGACATAGTTTCAGAAAGTGAGTCTGAAAGCAAGGTAAATAAAAATCTAGATTTCTGGCTGGAGGAGTAAACAGGAGTGTCCCAGAGAACTAAAAGGTACCAGAGAGATTGTGGAGTGGGAGGAGCTTGGGAAACTGTCATTAAGTTATTTATGAACTCCTGGGATCATAAGCTATGCATACCTGATTCTGATTCTAAACAGCCCACCAAGAATAAGAGAGAACACTCCCCATATCCCAGACTGCCACTGGGTGGCACACATGTGGGACAAACCCTAATAAGACTACAAAAACTTTGGAACTAATACTGAAACCACACCCCATAGAAGGCTACTCAGAATTTATACCCAAAACCCAATCAGGTTGATTGCCTGCTAAAACAAAAAGATCAGTGTCCTCCATAACGTATAAACAAGGCCATTGTTGTATAACACAGTATTCAAAATGTCCAGGATACAATATAAAATTATATGACATATGAAGAACCAGGGAAATCTCAAATCACATAGGAAAAGGCAATAAACAGATGCCAACGGTGAGATGTTGGAACTCACTCAACAATGAAATGTTCCAACACAGAAGTTAAATTTATCTGACAAAGACTTTGATAATGATCACACTAGTAAGGGCAAATACTCTTAAAAAGATACAAAAGTCTCAATCAAAAATAAAAGAAAACATATATAGTAATATATAAGAAACACAAAAGAACCAAATAGAAATTTTAGAACTAATATATATATGAAAATTTAAAACTCATTGGATATGTTCAAAAGCATAATGGAGATGACAGAGAAAAGAATCTGTGAATTTGAAGCTAGATCGATAGAATCTAGTTTGAACAACAGAGAAAAAAATATTGATTTTAAAAACTCACAGAGTCTAAGGAACATGAGGGACAAAAATAAAAGGTCTAGGATTTGTTATCTAAGTTTTAGAAGAAGAGGATATAGCACTCAGTGCAGAAAAAAATATTTAAAGAAATAATGAATAGAAATTCCCCCAATTGGCAAAAACCAAAACCCATAAACCTGCAGATCCAGGAATCTAAGAGAACCCCAAACAGTGAAAACTCAAACTGATGCACACACACACACACACACACACACACACACACACACACACACATCAAAATTAAACTTTGAAAACTAGAGACAAAGAAAAAATACTTAAAGCAGTCAGAGAAAAATGATGCATCACTTAAAAAGGGAAAACAATACAAACAACAGTGAATTTCTCATCTCATCTCATGAAGGCTGAAATAAGAGAACTGCTAACCATCAATTCTATATCCAGGAAAGATATCCTTCAGAAATGAAGATGAATGTGAAAAGATGCTCAGCAGTGTTAGTCATTAAGGAAATGCAAATGAAAACCACAGTGAGATACCAACTCACACCCACTAGGCTGGCTGTAATAAAAAAGACAGACAATAACAAATGTTGGTGAATGTGGAGAATTTGATCACTCATACATTGCTTGAAGAAATGTAAAATTTTGCAGCTACTTTGGAAAACAGTTTGTCAGTTCTCAAAATGTTAAACATAGAGTTGCCATATGACCCAGTAATTCCACTCCTACATATATACCCAAGAGAGAACTGAAAACATATGTCCACATAAAACATATGTCCACATAAAACATATGTCCACATAAAACATATGTCCACATAAAACTGAAAGAGAACTGAAAACATATGTCCACATAAAAACCTGTACATGAATATTCACAGCAGCATTATTCATAATAGCCAAAAAGTAGAAACAACCCAATTGTCCATCAGTTGATAAACAGATCAAAACAAAATGTGTTACGTCTGTACAATAAAATATTATTCAGCCATAAAAAGTAATTAAATACTGATACATGCTACAATATAGATGAACGTAAAAGACATTTTGTGAAGTGAAAGAAGCCAGGTAGAAAAGATTACATGGTCTATGATTTCATTTATATGAGCTATTCAGAATAGGCAAGTTGACAGAGACAGAAAGTAGATTACTAGTTGCCAAGGGCTGAGGGCAGAGGGGAGTGGGGAGTGACTGCTAATGTGTACAGGGCTTATTTTGGGCAATAAAACTGTTCTAGAATCAGATAGTGGTGGTGGTTGCACAACTTTGTAAGCACACTAAAAACCACCAAATTTTTTAAAAGGTTTTAAAAGGTGAATTTTGTGATATGTGAATTATATCTCAAAAAAGGGTGAAATAAAGACATTCTCAGTTGAAGGAAAACTAAGAGAATTCGTTGCCAGCAGATCTACTCTAAGAGAATTGGTAAAGTAAGTTCATCAGACATAAAGAAAATGTTACCAGAAAGAAATTTCAAAGAGCATAAAGAAGAGCAACAGAAATTGAAAATATCTGAAGAAGTAGGGTAACATATTCTCTTGAGTTCTCTAAAATAAGTTTTATGGTTGAAGATAAAACAACATTTTATAATGGAGTTTTCAAAGAGTGTGGAAACACAAGAAACATA
Source organism: Neophocaena asiaeorientalis asiaeorientalis (assembly GCF_003031525.2). Lineage (NCBI taxonomy): Eukaryota > Metazoa > Chordata > Mammalia > Artiodactyla > Phocoenidae > Neophocaena > Neophocaena asiaeorientalis. Next base: position 842,269 of record NW_020172138.1, on the reverse strand, counting down.
AGAAAACTACAACATAAAGGAGATGAAGAGACCTATATAGTAGTAAGATTTATACATTCCAAATGAAGTGCTAAAATATTGAGTCTACATAGATTGTGAAAAATTAAACGTATATTGTAATCCCGAGAGCTACCACATTAAAAAAATACAAGATATAGTCAAAAATACAATATAAGAAATAGAATAAAAATTGTTTAAATAACCAAAAAGAAGACAGGAAAGGGGAAACACAGGGAAGATAAACAGAGGGAACAAACAAAAAACAAAGAATAAAATGATAGACCTAAATTCAAACATATCAATAGTTACATTAAAGGTAAATGATCTAAGCATACCAAACAAAAGACAGAGATTGTCAGAATGCATTTTTAGAAAATATATAATCCAATTATATGTTATCTATAAGGATCTTCCTTCAAACATAATGATATCATCAGTACGTTAAAAGTTAAATAATGGAGGACTTCCCTGGTGGTGCAGTGGTTAAGAATCCACCTGCCAATGCAGGGGACATGGGTGTGAGCCCTGGTCTGGGAAGATCCCGCATGCCATGGAGCAACTAATCCCATTCACCACAACTACTGAGCCTGCATGCCACAACTACTGAAGCCCATGCACCTAGAGCCCACATTCCACAACAAAGAGAAGCCCCCACTCACCACAACTAGAGAAAGCCCACACGCAGCAATGAAGACCCAACACAACCAAAAATAAATAAATTTTAAAAGTTAAATAATGGAAAAAGATATACAGAGCAAACACTAATCAAAAGAAAGTGGGCTTCCCTGGTGGCGCAGTGGTTGGGAGTCTGCCTGCCCATGCAGGGTACAGGGGTTCGTGCCCCGGTCCGGGAAGATCCCACATGCCGTGGAGAGGCTGGGCCTATGAGCCATGGCCGCTGAGCCTACGCGTCCGGAGCCTGTGCTCCGCAACGGGAGAGGCCACAACAGTGAGGCCCGCATACTGCAAAAAAAAAGAAAGAAAGCTGGAGTGAGTATATTAATATCAAACAAGGTAGAATTCAGATCAAAGTAAATCACCAAGTCTTTATATAACGATAGAGGGACATTATAAAATCATAAAAGGGTCAATTTACCAAGAAGCCATAAATATCCAAATGTGCATGAACCTAACAACAGAGCTACAAAATACCTGCACTGAAAAATCATTTTTTTGACAGACTGAACGTCTTCAAAATTCAAAAAAAAATTTTAACTCTGAAAAGGATACTATTAAGAGAATGGGGAAAAAAGGCTAAGTAGTGGGGGAAATATTTGCAAGTTACATGTTCAACCAAGAACATATATCCAGAATATATAAAGAAATCTCAAAGTTCATCAATAAGAAAACAACTCTATTTAAAAATTGGTGAAAACTTGAACAAACACCATACCAAAGAAGATTTAAGGAAGGCAAACAAGTACGTGAAAAGATGTTCAACGTCATTAGCCATTAGGGAATTGCAAGTCAAAACCATGATGAGGTACCACTGCAAACCTATTAAAATAGTTAAATAAAAAATAATGACAACACCAAGTAATGCAAAGATACAGAGCAATCAGTATATTTAAATATTGCTTGCGGAAATGCAAAATGGTACAGCTACTCTGGAAAACAGTCTGTCAGTTTCTTGTTAAGCTAAACATACATTTATCATATGACTCTTCAATTCTATGGCTAGGTATTTACTCTAGAAAAATGGAAATTTATGTTCATACAAAAATCTGTATACAAATGTTTATAGAAGCTCTAGTCCTAATTGCTAACTGGAAATATCCTTCAATGGATGAATTGTTATATAAATGAGCCAAAGATGGCCTCTGCATTTTGTCCCCTAGATCAGGGGTCCCCAACCCCCGGGCCACAGACCGCTACTGGTCCGTGGCTTGTTAGGAACCATGCCACACAACAGGAGGTGAGCAGTGGGCGGGTGAGCGAGCAAAGCTTCATCTGTATTTACAGCTGCTCCGCATCACTCACATTACCGCCTGAGCTCCACCACCTGTCAGATCAGCGGCACATTAGATTCTCATAGGAGCGCAAACCCCTACTGTGAACTCTGCATGCATGCAAGGGATCTAGGTTGCGCACTGCTTGTGAGAATCTAATGCCTGATGATCTGAGGTGGAGCTGAGGCCGTGATGCTAGCACTGGGGAGTGGCTGCAAATACAGATTATCATTAGCAGAGAGGTTTGACTGAATAGAGACCATAATAAATCAATTGATTGCAGACTCATACCAAAACCCTATCAGTGAGTGACAAGTGAAAACAAGCTCAGGGCTCCCACTGATTCTGTATTATGATGAGTTGTACAATTATTTCATTATATATTACAATATAATAATAATAGAAATAATGGGCACAATAAACGTAATGCACGTGAATCATCCTGAAACCATGCCCCTGCCCCAGTCAGTAGAAAATCTGTCTTCCACGAAACCGGTCCCTGGTGCCAAAAAGGTTGGGGCCCTAGGTTGTTTATTTCCTTATTGAAGGTTGAGACCAGTTAGTTCAAAAGCCTACCTGCACCAAACTCAAATGTATACACATCCAATTATTTTAAAAATACCTCAAACAGGGCTTCCCTGGTGGTGCAGTGGTTGAGAGTCCGCCTGCCGATGCAGGGGACACGGGTTCGTGCCCCGGTCCGGGAAGATCCCACATGCCGCGGAGCGGCTGGGCCCGTGAGCCATGGCCGCTGAGCCTGCGTGTCCGGAGCCTGTGCTCCGCAAAGGGAGAGGCCACAACAGTGAGAGGCCCGTGTACCGCAAAAGAAAAAAAAACCTCAAACAAGCAAATTCTTAGCCACTTAGAGTCTGCTTTGAATACCCTACAAAACCTCACCCAATGGATGTTAACGATTAATATGACAGTGCCCTTCATGAGGCCCAGGCTGCTCCTGCCCTTCTGGGCTCTCTGACTCAGAGACTCCCTGCCATGCTGCTGAGCAACTTTATCTAGACACGTTAAGTCCTCTCTCTGGCCCCTTCTCCCCTGGGAGTTCTCTTGCCCTCCTCACTTTCTAGATGGTGGCCCCTCACCGTAAGCTTCTGGACAGTCTCATGTTGTGAGACTATCTCATGCAAACTTGTTAAAGCACCACCTAATGAAGCTTGTGTATTACTGCCCCTCATGCTCAGATCTTTCTCCTAGCTTGGCCCCCATATACCCAGAACCCTCTATGTGAATATGAATGGATATGAGAACTGTGGCACATTCATATAATTGAATACTACTTAGCAATAAAAGTAACAAACTATTGATGCATGCAACAATTTGAATGCTGAGTGAAAGAAGCCAGTATCAAAAGGTCACATACTACAGAGTTCATGTATAGGATAGCCACCAAAAGGCAAAACTATAGTGATAGAGACAAATCAGTAGTTGCCAAGGGTTAGGGATGGGGAGGGTATGACTGTAAAGGAACAACACAAGGAAAGTTTTTGGAACTATTTTGAATCTTGACCATGGTGATGGATACACAAATCTGCAGCAGTGTTAACACTGGTAGATCTGTACACCAAAAGAATGTGTCAATTCCAAAGGAGGCAAGAATATACAATGGAGAAAATACAGTCTCTTCAATAAGTAGTGCTGGGAAAACTGGACAGTTACATGTAAGAGAATGAAATTACAACATTCTCTAACACCATACACAAAAATAAATGCAGAATCGATTGAAGACCTAAACATAAGACTGGAAACCATAAAAATCCTAGAAGAAAACATAGAACACTCTTTGAAATAAATCATAACAATATTTTTTGGATTTACCTCCTAAAGCAAGGAAATAAAAGCAAAAAGAAAGCAAATAGAACCTAAAACTAAACTTAAAATCTTTTGCACAGCAAAGGAAACCATCAACAAAACAAAAAGACAACCTACTGAATGGGAGAACATATTTGCACATGGTATGACATATAAGGGGTTAATAATCCAAAATACTTTAATAGCTCACACAACTCAACATCAAAAAAATAAACAACCTGGTTAAAAACATGGGGAGAAGACATTTTTCCAAAGACATACAGGTAGCCAACAGGCATATGAAAAGATGCTCAACATCTTTAATCATCAGATAAATGCAAATTAAAACCACAATGACATATCACCTCACACATATCAGAATGGCTATCATCAAAAAGAACACAGATAACAAATGTTAGTAAAGGGAAACCCTCCTACACTGTTGGTGGAAAAGTAAATTGGTGCAGCACTGTGGAAAACATGATGGAGGTTTCTCAAAAAAACAAAAATAGAGCTACCATATGACCCAGCAATTCCACGCCTGGATATATATTTGAAAAAAAACTAAAACACTCATTCAAAAAGATACATGCACCCCAATTTTCATAGCAGAATTATTTACAGTTGCCAAGATATGGAAGCAACTTAAGTCCATCAACAGATGAATGGATAAAGAAAATGTGGTATACATATGCAATGGAATACTACTCAGCCATAAAAAAGAATGAAATTTTACCATTTGCAACAACATGGATGGACTTGGAGGATATTATGCTAATTGAAATGTCAGACAGAGAAAGACAAATACTATATGATATCACTTATATGTAGAATCTAAAAAAGAAAACAAAATAGTGAATATAACAAAAAAGAAACAGACTCACAGACATAGAAAACAAATCAGTGGTTACCAGTTGGGGGAGGGAAGGGGAGAGGGACAATATAGGTGCAGGGGATTAAAAGGTACAAACTATTGTGTATAAAATAAGCCACAAGAATATATTGTACAACACAGGGAATATAGCCAATATTTTATAATAACTATAAATGGAGCATAACCTTTAAAAATTGTGAATCACCATATTGTACACCTGTAACTAATATAATATACATCAACTATACCTCAGTACAAAAACTTTAAATTAAAAACATAATAAAATGTATGAAAAAGTATCAATTCTACTGTGTGTTAGTTTTAAAAATAATTTTTTAAATAATTGACTGTTTAAACCAAAAAGAATAACATTGTATTATATCACTTATTATGTGTATAGATGCATAATATATGCCACAATAGCATAAAGGACCATAAAAAAGGAATAGAGTTTTACTGTTGGAAAGTTCTTGTGTTTTTTAGGTAGTGGTACAATATTTACTCTAAGTAGACTGCAATAAGTATGTATATACTAACACTTAGAACATACAGTGAGGTTTTAGCTAAAATATCAACAGATAAAATGAAACACTAGAAAATATTTGATTAATCCATATGAAGGAAAGAAGGAAGAACAACAAATATACAAAACCAGTTGCAATAACTAGAAAAGCAAACAGCAAGCTGATACACTTAAACCCAACCATATCAGTAATTACATTTAATGTAAATGTACTGAACCTTCCAAGTAAAATGCAATAATAGTCAGACAAGATATAAAATGCAACACCCAACCCTATTCTATCTAGAAGTGGCATACTTTATATACAAAACCACAGATTATTTGTAAGTGGTAAGATGTAAACAGATATTCAATGCAAATAATAAACTTGAGAAAATTGTTGTGACTATATTCCTATCAAAGTAACCTCAAAACAAAGAAAATTACCAAAGAAAATGAAGGACATTTCACAATGATTAAATAGTCAATTCATCAAGAAGACATAATATACTAAATATGTATGCACTTAATAGACCTTCAAAGTATATGAAAAAAATACTGACAGAACTAAAGGGAAAAATAGACAAATCCATGATCGTGGTTGGAGAATTTAACACTTTTTCAATAATTGATATGACAATTATATAACTTGATAAAACACCAGAAGATTTAAACAAATTAACAATTGGCTGATTAACAATAAATATGACAACCATAAACTGCAAATATATATCTTGTTTATGTGCATATGAAACACTCACTTGGATACAATATGCTAGGACATAAAATGTCTCAATGGGTTAAAAGGGTTGAAATCATATCAGTATGTTCTCTAACCACAACAGAATTAAACTAGAAATCAATAGGATTAAGAGATCAAAAAAATGTACCAAATATTTGGAAATTAAACAAATACTTCTAACTAATGCATGAGTCAAAAAAAGAATCTCAAGGGAAATTGTCAAAACCTGTGAAGGGTCTGAGCTTTTATCCTACTTGCAAGCTAACAAGTTAGCCTGCCACAGTTTCATGCATGCTGGCAGAAGACACAATACTCCTCAGTTAGAGACAAAGGAATAACAAGCAGCATAAACTTCCCATTCACCTATGCACCCCTTGTCCCTCCAGTCCCATGGGGGAAATGTGGAACAGCCCAAATGGATGCTATACACACAGTGATTTTGTGTGATACTTGAGGAACCCTGAGCTTAGACCTGCAAGCAAATCTGTCCAACTTTTCCTCAGAGGGAGTTATTTTTACTATATTAGACAACAAACATTTCCTCTGCTCCAGAGAGATGCTATCTCTATTTTCTAAGGCTAATTGCTGTTCAGACATCCTGCCAATGCTTCTATATGCAAGATGTACAGATATGCAGGACAACCATAGAGAAGTGTATGAGAAATAGATATATATTTTCTAAGGCTAATTGCTGTTCAGACATCCTGCCAATGCTTCTATATGCAAGATGTACAGATATGCAGGACAACCATAGAGAAGTGTATGAGAAATAGAAATTCTAAAATATTTAAAACTGAATACTTATGAAAATAAGGCATATGAAATTTTGCAAGATGCAGCTAAAGCAGTTCTTTGAGGGGAATGTATAGATTTCAATGCTTATATTAGCAAAGAAACAGTTATCTAAGCTTCCACTTTAAAAAGCTTTAAAAAGCTAGAAAAAGAAAAGCAAATTAAATCCAAAGTAAGTGGAAATTCTTATATTTTACATGTAGTGATGTATTTATAATAAGTAGTGAATACAAAAACAAAAAACAAAAAAAAAAACCCAAAAAAAAAGAAAGAAAAAGAAGTAGTGAATAGGGCTTCCGGGAAGATGGCAGAAGAGTAAGACACGGAGATCACCTTCTTCCCCACTGATACACCAGAAATACATCTACACGTGGAACAACTCCTACAGAACACCTACTGAATGCTGGCAGAAGACCTCAGACCTCCCAAAAGGCAAGAAAACCCCCACGTACCTGGGTAGGGCAAAAGAAAAAAGAATAAACAGAGACAAAAGAATAGGGACGGGACCTGCACCAGTGGGAGGGAGCTGTGAAGGAGGAAAGGTTTCCACACACTAGGAAGCCCCTTCGCAGGCGGAGACTGCAGGTGGCGAGCGGAAAAGCTTCGGGGCCGCAGAGGACAGCGCAGCCACAGGGGTGCGGAGGGCAAAGCGGCGAGATTCCTGAACAGAGGATCAGGGCCGACCAGCACTCACCAGCCCGAGAGGCTTGTCTGCTCACCTGGTGAGGTGGGCTGGGCTGGGAGTTGAGGCTCGGGCTTCGGTCGGAGCGCCAGGAGAGGACTGGGGTTGGTGGCGTGAACACAGCCTGCAGGGAGTGAGTGCGCCACAGCTAGCCGGGAGGGAGTCTGGGGAAAAGTCTGGACCTGCCAAAGAGGCAAGAGACTTTTTCTTACCTCTTTTTTTCCTGGTGCGCGAGGAGAGGGGATTAAGAGCGCTGCTTAAAGGAGCTCCAGAGACGGGCGCCAGCCACGGCTAAAAGCACGGACCCCAGAGACGGGCGTGAGACGACAAGGCTGCTGCTGCTGCTGCCACCAAGAAGCCTGTGTGCGAGCACACGTCACTATCCACACCCCACTTCCGGGGAGCCTGTGCAGTCCGCCACTGCCAGTGTCCCGGCATCCAGGGTCAACTCCTCCCGGAGAACGCATGGAGCGCCTCAGGCTGGTGCAACGTCACGCAGGCCTCTGCTGCCGCAGGCTCGCCCTGCACTCCGTGCCCCTCCCTCCCCACGGCCTGAGTGAGCCAGAGCTCCCGAATCAGCGGCTCCTTTAACCCCGTCCTGTCTGAGTGAGGAACAGACGCCCTCCGGCGACCTACACGCAGAGGCAGGGCCAATTCCAAACCTGAGCCCCTGGGAGCTGTGAGAACAAAGAAGAGAAAGGGATATCTCTCCCAGCAGCCTCAGAAGCCGCGGATTAAAGCTCCACAATCAACTTGATGTACCCTGCATCTGTGGAATACAGGAATAGACAACGAATCATCCCAAATTAAGGAGGTGGACTTTGAGAGCAACATTTATTATTTTTCCCCCTTTTCTTCTTTTTGTGAGTGTGTATGTGTATGCTTCTGTGTGAGATTTTGTCTGTATAGCTTTGCTTACACCATTTGTCCTAGGATTCTATCCATCCTTTTTTTAAAAATTATTTTTCTTAATAATTATTTTTTATTTTAATTACTTTATCTTCTTTCTTTCTTTCTTTCTTTCTTTCCTTACTTCCCTCCTTTAGACAACAAATCATCCCAAATTGAGGAAGTGGAATTTGAGAGCAAGATTTATAACTTTATTATATTTTATCTTACTTCATTTTATTTTACTTTATCTCCTTTCTTTTTTTCCTTCCTTCCCTCCTTCCTTCCTTCCTCCCTCCATCCCTCCTCATTTCTTTCTCTCTTTCTTTCTTTCTCTCTTTCTACTTCTACTAATTCTTTCTTTCTACATTTGATCCCTTTTATTCTGAGCCGTGAAGATGAAAGGCTCTTGGTGCAGTAGCCAGGAGTCAGTGCTGTGTCTTGAGGAGGGAGAGCCAACTTCAGGACACTGGTCCACAAGAGACCTCCCAGCTCCACATAATATCAAATGGCGAAAATCCCCCAGAGATCTCCATCTCAACACCAGCACCCAGCTTCACTCAACGATGAGCAACCTACAGTGCTGGACATCCTATGCCAAACAACTAGCAAGACAGGAACACAACCCCACCCATTAGCAGAAAGGCTGCCTAAAACCATAAGTCCACAGACGCCCCAAAACACACCACCAGACATGGACCTGCCCACCAGAAAGACAAGATCCAGCCTCATCCACCAGAACACAGGCACTAGTCCCCTCCACCAGGAAGCCTACACAACCCACTGAACAAACCTTATCCACTGAGGACAGACACCAAAAACAACGGGAACTACGAACCTGCAGCCTGCAAAAAGGAGACCCCAAACACAGTAAGATAAGCAAAATGAGAAGACACAAAAAAACACAGCAGATGAAGGAACAAGATAAAAACCCACCGGACCTAACAAATAAAGAGGAAATAGGCAGTCTACCTGAAAAAGCATTCAGAATAATGATAGTAAAGATGATCCAAAATCTTGGAAATAAAATAGACAAACTACAAGTAACATTTAGCAAGGACCTAGAAGAACTAAAGATGAAACAAACATTGATGAACAACACAATAGGTGAAATACAAAAGAAAGCTGGAGTAGCAATTCTCATATCAGACAAAATAGACTTTAAAATAAAGACTATTAGAAGAGAAAATGAAGGACACTACATAATGAGCAAGGGACTGATCCAAGAAAAAGATATAACAATTGTAATATTTATGCACCCAACATAGGAGCACCTCAATGCATAAGGCAAATACCATAAAAGGGCAAATCAAATACCATAAAAGGGGAAATCAAATACCATAAAAAATACCATAAAAGGGGAAATCAACAGTAACACATTCATAGTAGGGGACTTTAACACACCACTTTCACCAATGGACAGATCATCCAAAATGAAAATAAATAAGGAGACATAAGCTTTAAATGATACATTAAACAAGACGGACTTAATTGATATTCCTGGGACATTCCATCCAAAAGCAACAGAATACACATTTTTCTCAAGTGCTTATGGAACATTCTTCAAGATAGATCATATCTTGGGTCACAAATCAAGCCTTGGTAAATTTAAGAAAATTGAAATTGTAT
>NW_020172138.1:812548-832371 GCF_003031525.2 Neophocaena asiaeorientalis asiaeorientalis | reverse complement strand
AAACAATACACTACTTAGTAACGAACTGATCACTGAAGAAATCAAAGAGGAAATAAAAAAATACCTAGAAACAAATGACAATGGAGACATGACGACCCAAAATCTACGGGATGCAGCAAAAGCAGTTCTAAGAGGGAAGTTTATAGCAATACAATCCTATCTTAAGAAACAGGAAACATCTTGAAAAAACAATCTAACCTTGCACCTAAAGCAAGTAAAGAAAGAAGAAGAAAAAACTCCAAAAGTCAGCAGAAGGAAAGAAATCATAAAAATCAGACCAGAAGTAAATGAAGAAGAAATGAAGGAAACGGTAACAAAGATCAATAAAACTAAAAGCTGGTTCTTTGAGAAGATAAACAATTCTAGAAACAATAAATGCTGGAGAGGGTGTGGAGAAAAGGTAACCCCCTTGCACTGCTGGTGGGAATGTAAGTTGATACAGCCAAAGTGGAGGACAGTGTGGAGGTTTCTTAAAAAACTACAAATAGAACTACCATATGACCCAGCAATCCCACTACTGGGCATATACCTTGAGAAAACCATAATTCAGAAAGAGTTATGTACCAAAGTGTTCATTGCAGCTCTATTTACAACAGCCAGGACATGGAAACAACCTAAGTGTCCATCATTGGATAAATGGATAAAGAAGATCTGGCACATATATACAATGGAATATTACTCAGCCATAAAAAGAAATGAAATTGAGCTATTTTTAATGAAGTGGATAGACCTAGTGTCTTTCATACAGAGTGAAGTAAGTCAGAGTGAGAAAGACAAATACCGTATGCTAACACGTATATATGGAATTTTAGGGGGAAAATGTCATGAAGAACTTAGGAGTAAGACATTAATAACGACACAGAGCTACTAGAGAATGGACTTGAGGATATGGGGAGGGGGAAGGGTTTTAAAAAAAAAAAAAAAAAAAACCTGTAAAAAAAAAAATGGAAGTAGTGACTAAAAGGAAGGAAATAATGAAAATAGAGCAAAAATCAATATAATAGAAACACAATAAAGAAAATTAATATAGTCAAAAGTTTAATCTTTTAAAGATTAATAATATTAATAAGGGACTTCCCTCTTGCTCCAGTGCATAAGAGTCTGCACTCCCAATGCACGGGGCCTGGGTTCGATCCCTGGTCAGAGAACTAGATCCCACATGCATGCCGGAACTAAGAGCTTCCATGCCAAAACTAAGAGTTCGCATTCCACAACTAAAAAGATTCCGCATGCCACAACTAAAAATACCTATGCCACAACTAAGACCTGGCGCAGCCAAAATTAATTAATTTAAAAAAATAAGCTACAAGAATATATTTTAAAAAAGTAAAATTAATAAACCCCAAGCAAGAAAAATATAGAGAAAATATTTACCAATATTGTAAATGAAAGAAGGAATATCATTGCTGATTCCTCAAATACTAAAAGCATATGGTAATGTCACAAGCAACTTTAGGTTAATAAATTTGACAATTTAAATGAAATGCAAAAGTTTCTTGAAAAACACAACTTTTCAAAATGTAAAAGGGAAGTAATAGAAATCTAAATATTCCTATATTTATTAGAAGTTGAATACATTGTCAAGAGAAAAGGACTCTTGTGAAGAAAGCTCAGAAAACTGGGAATAAAACATAAATTCCTCAATCTGATAAAGAATATCTATGAAATACCTACATTGAAGTCAATTTTTACAGTGAAATATTAAATGCTGCTCCTTTAAGAATGGAGACAAGTCAAGGATATCTATTCTCAGCACTCTTATTTAACATTGTCCTGAGAGTTCTATCCAGTTCAATAAGGCAAAGAAAAGAAGTAAAATCATGAAAATTGAAAAGGCATAAGTAAAATTGTCTTTATTCATAAACAATATGATTGTTTCCTTAGAGAAATCTAGGTAATCTGCAAAAAAAATTAGTAAGATCACAGGATACAAGGTATCCTTATTATACAAAAATAAATAGTATTTCTCAACTGAAAAATAATTTTCTAAAAAATCCATTTGTTATAACATCAAAAAATTATAGGAGTAAATTTAACAAAAGACATGCAAAAGCACTGAAAATTAAGAACATTGCTGAGAGAAGTTAATGAAATTTTAAAGAAATGGAGAGATATGAAACAGCCATTGATTGGAGGATTCATATTGTTAATATGTCAATTCTCTATAAATTTCTCTACAGAGTTGATGCAATATAAATCAGAATCTCAACAGGAACTTTTATAGAAATTAACAAGTGGATCCAAAAACGTATATAAAGGACCTAGAATAACCAAAACAATCTTGAATGAGAACAAATTTGGAGGACTCTCAGTAACTGATTTCAAAACTTATCATAAAACATACAGCAAGGGCTTCCCTTGTGGCGCAGTGGTTGGGAGTCCGCCTGCCGATGCAGGGAACACGGGTTTGTGCCCCGGTCCGGGAGGATCCCGCGTGCTGCAGAGCAGCTGGGCCCGTGAGCCACAACTACTGGGTCCACGCACCACAACTACTGGAGCCCGCGCGCCTGGAGCCCGTGCTCCGCAACGGGAAAGGCCACCGCAATGAGAAGCCCGCACACCCGCAACGAGGAGTGGCCCCCATTTGCCGCAACTAGGGAAAGCCCGCGCACAGCAATGAAGACCCAACTCAGCCAAAAATAAATAAATACATACATAAAAAAAAAATACAGCAAAAAAAAATGTGATACTTGCATAAGGATAAACAAATAGATCTACAGAAAAGAATAGAAAATCCGGAAGGTATATATTTGATTTATTTAATTTTCAATAAAGTACCAAGGCAATTCAATAGGGAAATGAAATTCTTCCATAAAGAGTGCTGGAAAACTGGCTAAACATATAGACAGAAAAAACAGAATTTTGGTCTCTACCTCAAGACAAACGTTTTTCTACACAAAAATTAATTCATGTTTTATCATAGCCTAAACATAAAAATTAAAACTATAAACCTTTTAGAAGAAACATAGGATAATATCTTCAAGACAAAGATTTACTAGGGAGAACCCAAAAAGTATGTGCCTTAATAAAAAAATACTGATTAATTGGACTTCATTAAAATTTAAAACTTCTGTTCTTAAAAAGACTCCACTGTAAAGCAACTATACTCCAATAAAGATGTTAAAAAAATTAAATAAATAGAATAAAAAATATACAAAAGAAAAAAAAACCACTAAGAAAATGAAAAAGCAAGTCATAGACTGAGAGAAAATATTTACAATACATATATTAAATGACTTATATCCAGGTTAAAGAACTCCCAATAATCAATAAGAAGAAGAAAAACAATCCAATTTTAAAATGAGCAAAGACCTGAACAGATGCTTCACAAAAGAAGATATGTGAATGGCAAATACATGCTTGAAGGTGCCTAACATCCTTAATCAACAGGGACATTCAAATCAAAACAATGAGATGCCACAACATAGCACAAGAATGACTAAAATTAAGTGGTTGGCTAGAATGTAGAGAAACTGAAACATTTTACACTCCCACATTGCCGATGGGAAATGAAAACTTATGTTCATAAAAAGACTTGTACAAGCACTTTATTTATAATAAAAACTGGAAACAACCTAAATATTCATCCTTAGGAGAATCGATTAACAGACTGTGGGGTACTCATACTATGGAATACTACTTCGGTATTTTACTTCAGTAAATTAAATATCAACGATTGACACATGCAGTAATCTGGGTGAATCTCCAAAACAATATGCTGAGTGAAAGAAGCCTGACACAGAAGAATATATACCATATGATTCCAGAATATGAAAGTCAAGAGCAGACAAAAAGAACTTATGGTAATAGAAATCAGGACAATGGCTTCCAATGAGGGAGCAGATTGATAGAAGGGGGCCTGAGGAACTTTGGGGGATGATGTAAATGTTTTATTGTTGAGTGAGTGTTAGTTCCATGGCTCTATACATTTGTCAAAACTCAGCAAATTATATACCTAAGATCTATTTCATTATAGTGAAAATTCACTTCACTTTTAGAAATAAAGTAAATAAACTAAAGAAATGAGAAAAGGACATCCACGTCTTACAACCTAACCTGCCAATCTTACTACTGTCACCTAAAAGCCACCATAAAAGATTTTCTTTCAGTACCTTTTCTCCAGGGCAAAAAATGCAAAGTCTCTTGAAAGAGACTATTATACATCATTTGTATCTTAGTATGTACTATTTTATTTAAAGCTCTCTACATAGGCCCTATAAATATATCTTCACTCTGCCCCCAGTGCGAAGGAGTGGACTTTAGGAAAGTCAAGTCCAAGAAAATTCACTGGACCATAGTATGAAGAAATGAAGTTTTCCACGTGATGATGGAAGGGATTAAAGTTCTAAGTCCTTGTTTTAGTTATCTATGACTATGTAACAAAGCACTCCAAAACTTCATGGCTTAAAACAGCAACAATTTATTATTTCTCATGATTCTGCAATCTAGAGAGAGCTTAACTGGGTGGTTTTCTGTTCCATGAGGTGATGCTGGGGCTGGAATGTCCAACATGAATTCTTCACTCACTCACAGGTCTAGCACCTAAGCTGGGAGGGCTAGAATTGGAGACTGGCCTGTTGTCTCTTTTTTTCCATGTGGTCACTCAATATAATTAATCTGCTTTCCTCCTAGCATGACAGTCTTTTACACGAGGGCTGTCATACATGAGAGGGCTTCTTACACAAGAGCTAGCTTCCAAGAAAGAAGAAGCAAAAGCTACCAGTCCTTTGAAAGTCTAGGCCCAGAACTTACACAATGTCACTTCTGCCACATTCTATTGGGCAAAGCAAGTCACAAGGCCAGCTCAGATTCAAGGAGGGGAACCAGACTCTACTTGATGTGAGGAGTGTCGTGTTTGTCCAGGGAAGGAAGGAGTTGATGGCAGTCATCCTTGGAGATGATCTGCCCCAGCACTTGCTGTAGGGGAGTGGAAAGGGCACTCGCTGAGGCTGATGCACAAGACCTCTAGAGCTGCTTCCACTTGGACAAAATGGGAGGACTAGACCAGTTCTAAACCTTAGGGAGAAAAGCTCTCCCTGCCTTGCCTGCCTTTCTTACCTGGCTTCTCCCTGGAACCATATGTCTCTACATTGAGTGGTTAATGGGCCTGGGCCCAGAAAGTAGGAAAAAGACACATAGGGCTGCACATGGTAAAAGAAGCCACAGGGGATTGGGACCACTTTGGGATTTGGGCCAAAACTCCTCCTAAAAAGCTTACATTTGGCATGTCCTCTGACGTCTCAGGGACCCAAGGAACGGGGACTGTGCCAGAACAGAATTCTGGTGTTTAGAGATCCTGAGTCTCAGCCATATGCCCCTAAGACCTCCCCATGACTGGACTGCTGTGAATGAATGTTTCTGTGGATCAGCCTCTGTTTTTCGAGGTGGGTTGAATGGGGTGAGATGGAACATGGCAACACCAGGTGCAGCAGAGGGCCATGGGGAGCATTCCTCTTTCTGACCCAGAGCAGAAGCTGAGTGATGGACCACCTCTAACACTGTGTTCAGGGCAGTCTCCCTAGCTCTTAACTGGGGTGATTTTGACACCCCAGGGGACCTTTGCCAATGTCTACAGTCACAGTTGGGAGGATGCTGCTGCATCTAGTGAGTATAGGCCAGGGACAGTGCTAAATATCCCATAGTGCACAAGACAGCTCCACAACAAAAAATCATCTAGTCCAAAGAGCCAGCAGTGTTGAGGTTGAGAAGCTCTACGTGACCTTCCCCTTCCCCTTTTGCCCTGACATAGCTGTGAGCGGGCTACTTAGAAAAGGGGGAAAGTACCGCAAATAAAAAGCACATTTATGCGTTTAGTCAAATAGACAGAAAGACCCATAAAGACAGCTGGGCTTCTGCTTCATCCCCTCTCTTCTGTTTCCATTTTACCATCCCTTCCATCTGGGAACATTGCTTCCCCTATGCTCTGACAAGAGCAAATGATTGTAGCAGTGCTTGATCCTTGTTTACCTCCATTTCCCCTACCCCCTCTCCCCCGCTATCCGCACCTTTTTTCCTCCCCAGTTAAAAGATCTGGTTCCCTGTGAAAACCGCAAGTGAGGCCAGGGCTGCATTAGTGATTGATTTTCACCCCTCCCAGCAAACTGTGCTCTTTGACTTTGAGTGGGGGCTTTTCAGACGGATAGGCCGCAGTGTCCTTCCAGCACCATTTTGGGCAGCAAGGATCTTTGGTGGGCGATTTCTTTTTTCTTCTATTGCTCTGCTATTAGCACAGTAATAACAATCATAACATTTCCATCCTTTCAGAACTCACAGCAGATGACATCCGTGAAAGGGACTTGAGCTTCTGCCCATGACGTCTTTGTCATTTTGTTGAGCTCTGGGACAGCAGTAGCCCCACTGCTCATTAACACACCGCTGGTAATGAGGTTTCACTGACACTTCTGGAAGCTTGATTTGTCAGAGGGCAGCAAATCTCGACCTGGAGGACATGAGCCGAGCCCTGTCCTATCCCTGATGTGACAATACTGGCATTTTCCTGGCTGAGGGGGCATATTGCTCTCTCCCCAAGCCTGCACTGAATTCTCATCACTCGTGTGAATTATTCCAAATCATGCCCACCACTGGTGAAATAAGTTAGGCTACATTCATTTTTCAGAGTATTACACAGACATTAAATAAGATAAAGTGTATCTTTACTAGTAAGGTGTAAAATAACCAAGATATATGAAGTTCCACAAAAGATTTCATAACAACCTGCATAAATGATCTTGCTTATAAACATCCCCTATCATTAATATATTAATGTAGGCATATAGAACATCTGGAGGAATATCATAAAAACTGTTGATAGTGATGATCCTAGGACTGGAAAGGAGGTGGGGGAAGTGGTAGGGAAGTGTCTCTTTCTATGTCTGTATTGGACGTGTGTCAACTGCCCATCCGGCATCCAGTCCACCTTCTGGTAAGCACCTCCAGCTCTCCCCTCTCCTCTTTCCTCTCCCCGCCTCTACCCTCTCCCCCACTGCCCTTATCCAACTCACCCTCTTTCTGTCTTCTCATTTGAAAGTACCAAAAAGCCTTCTAATAATTTCATTAGTTTCACACACAAATGGTATTATAATCTAAAAGTTGTTGCTATGTAGCATACAATAAAAATGATGAATACTTGTGAAAGCAGAAACAAGGTGAAAACGATAGAATAGCTGAGCTAGAAGGGACCTTGATTCTAACACAACCCCCTGGTATGGAAGATGGCACAGCCTTCAATGAAATATTTTCCTTCATGTGGTTCTGGTGGCACAGAGTAAAGTGGCAAATCAGGCAGTCATCGGTCTAATGTAGAAAGGGCTCAGTTGTCAGCCTACCCAGAAGAGTCAATTAGGAAGCTGGCTTTTACTCTGATGCAGAGAGCTCCAGCATGGACTGCAGCCTGTGCCCCATCAGGTTTTAGCCACAAGACCTTGAACAAGTCTTAGATCACGTCTATATAGTAAATGCGAGGTGACTGCCCATGTAAGTCTGACCTTTACTGCTCAAGGCAGGAGCCAGCAGAACCACATCCTTCTCCTCCCACTCCCAGTGCCTTGCTGTGAACTACAAAACTGCATCCTTCCCAGGACAGGTATAGACATTGGTCATCCAGGAAAAAAAAAAGAGAGAGAGAGACAACTATTGGTTTTCCTGGAAATCATCTTTTCCCCTGCATTCAGTAAGCATTTTCTGTTCCAGCAGCATTTGCATCAGTGGCCACAGCCTCCTCTTCAACTTGTGTTCGTCTCTCAGCTTCCAGGGTGCCCCAGGCTCCCCCTTCCACCTCTCCGGCCACTCTTTCCTAGTCTTCTCCTTGGTGCCTCTTCCCCCAGCCCACCCTTAAACCCTGGTGTGGTCAGAGACTCGTCAAGCCCTCCTCTATAATTGCACACCCCCTCCTCCAATGGCTTCCAGTCATGTTCTTCCAAGATGGCTCTTCTGCACGTGACTTATTGTATCCAATAAGTGGTATCCCTAAAAAGCTTGGTGTGGTGGGGAGAGCACCAGGCTGGGACCCAGAAGACCTAGAAGAGAGCCCATTTCCCCTGATATCTGGCTATGTGACGCTAGGAACAGTCCACTCCCCTCTCTGTGTATCCAAGTCATCACCTGTAAGATCACACTACTTCACAGGTCTGCCTGAGGACTACAGTGACAACATATGGGTTATTTGTAAATCAAAAGGGTTGGGACCTGTGAGGGCTGATTATGCCTGGTGCCATGTGGTGTGCCAGGGGCCCCTTGATGAGGGAGGTCAGTAAAGAACCTCTCCTGGACAGTGGGAAGTCTGTGAACCAAATGTTAAAATGACAGTCACCACTGATGGGCTATCCATCCCCCTCCTCAAAATGATTCCAAAAATATTTTGAAACAAATAATTTTGGGAGAGAAAATATTTATGCAGAGAAAATATCTTTTAAATTCCTACTGAAGCCAATGTTCCAATAATATTTCTGGTGAAAATAAAATGCCTTCTGGGAGCATTGCAGGTGAGTTGAAACTTGGACTTAGAACATCTGTGCTGGAAGGTACTTAAAGGAACCTTGTGAGCTGCAGAACTCTGATGTGAAAAAGAATCTTACAAAAAAACCCATGATATAAAATGGATAATCATGGGAATTAGAAGGATACCAGGTCCCTCATCCCCTCCTGCTTGCCGTTTCCTTTCAGTCGCCGGGGGTTTCTGGGGAATTTGTTGCTTAGGCAAACATGGCTAAGCATGGCAAACATGGCTTACAAACCATTACTCTACTCTATCTTCCCCTTTGTTGGATAAGGAAACTGAGACAAAAGAAAAAAACAGTGTCTAGAGCAAAATCAAAGAGTGGGCTCATGAGAGAACAGCCTGCATCCTGGGGCTGACGAGCCACACAGTCACCCTGGCTGGGGATGACTATAGGACCTCTAGCATGGCAGCCACTGTTGACTTCGGGCAGCAGTGATGCCCATCTGTGACCCCAAAAGTTGGTCAGTCTTCCTGTGACAGTGTTTGTTTCAATTGTCAAGAACACTCAGGAGGCCCCTGATAAGGAGGGTAGAAGCCCAGGTTTTTTAATCACAAGCAACAGAAAGAGACCCTAGAGATTTACATGAAGGATATGGGCTAGTTCAAAAAACAGGAACCAAAGGGCCCACAGCCTGGTCAGGATACCAGAGCTGTAATGAATTACCTCCAACTGCTTCTTCTCTCCTTCAATCATTCTACTCAAATCCAAAGTTCTCAGGTCATAAGTTCATCACTATGTGGCCAGGAAACCTTGACTAACAGAAAATCAAAGAGAAAACCAGACGCTGGTACCAAAAGCCAGGGGAACTGAAGCTGGATGGATGAAAAATCTTGCAACTATCCACTATGCGTATCTTCTTCTTTTTCACGACCCTCACAGCAGATTGTGTGTGGTAGAAGCACAGATCCGGTAAGTTGAAACCCAAGTCTAGGGGGAAGTGACTTGCCCAATGACAGGAAGGGCTGACATAACAGCCTGGGTCTAAGGACCCCTGCACCTGCATCACTTAGATCGCACTGCAGGACTGCTTTATCAACCAAGTCTGTGCTCGGCACCAGCCGCCTAAGCTCACTGAAGCTTCCCGCTCCTCTCCAGGGCTAGTCCTGAAGCCTCTTCTCTTCCCGGTGGCTAAGACCCCTCGATAAACCATTCCTCCATTAACAACAGCAAGTGCAAGGCACTGAGCACTTCCACATATGTGTCTCTGGTGTGATGCAGGCAGGGCAGGGGAAATACTCCTCCTGTTACAGAGGAAGAAACAGGGTGTGTTAGTTTCATTTTGCTGCTGTAACAAATTGCCACGAATATAATGGTTTAAAACAACACAAATTTATTATCTTACAATTCTAGAGGTCAGAAATCTGTAATTGGGTCTTTAATGGGCTAAAATCAAGGTGTTGTCAGGGACGGTTCTTTCTGGAGGCTCTAGGGAAAAATCCACTTTCTGCCTTTACCACCCTCTAGAGCCCACCTGCACTCCTCAGCTCATGGCCCCTCCTTGCATCATCAAAGGCAGAGGGAAAGTGTCTTCAAATTTCACTCTGCCTCCATGTCACACCACCTTCCCTCTGACTTTGACCCTTTTGTCTCTTCTTACAAGGACTTGTGATTATATCATGCCCACCTGGATAATCCAGGACAATCTCCCCATCTCAAGACCTTTAACTTAATCACATTTACAAAATCCTTTTTGCCATGTACTGTAACATATTCACAGGTTCACAGGAATTAGGCTGTGGCCATCTTTGGGAGGCTTTTATTCTGCTAACCACAGAGGGAAAAAACTAATATTTATTAAGTGGATACTATATGCAAGGCACTGGGCCAGATGCTTTACACAGACAGCCACAGACCCCACCAGATGAGCCACTATTATTCTCATTTTAGAAAATGAAAAACCTGAGACCTGTGTAGTTTAAATGACAAAATCAGACCACTAACAAGTGACAGATCTGAACTCATATCTGAGACTGAAGTTGATGCCCTCTGCTTTGCTCCTCCCATGTAAGCAGTTGGCTATGACTAATTCCAAAGGACTCTAATAAACTGTGAAACTTTGAAGACATGAAGGAATAAATGTCAGTGTATAAGAATGCCAGTAATAAGTTCTCAGTCTTTGCATCCTGTAACCTTCTATGTTGTTGTTAATCAGCCACGCTCCTAGAGAACACTTTGTTTATTTTTTCATTCTTTGTCATTTATGTCATTGAGTAAATATAGGATTCTTCTAGACCCAGGATGTGATTCCAAAGAAATAAATGTAAATGCACTTATAAATAAATTATATACGAAATGTAATGCAGATTAATTTAATTATATCACCCTTAACTTTATTATAGAGTTGATATATTTTCCACATTTACATTAAAAAGACAAAGGGGATGGTGGAATTCAGACCACCAAAGGCAGACTTTCTATAAAAGAATGAATTGCCGCTTTACAATTTAAACTGAATGGGGATTCTTCCCAGGAATATGGTTTCCTAAGCACCAAGCTGGATGTTTCTGAAGCTGACTGTTCGCCGCCTACCAGGGAGCCATTAGTCTCTAGTTCCCAGGCGGTGCCTCAGTCAGCAAAGAGGGGAGAATTGAAGCAACTACCCAGACCATTTAAGAGGCAATTTATGGTTTCCCTTGCTGTGCAAAATCTTTAAAGTTTCATTAGGTCCCATTTGTTTATTCTTGTTTTTATTTCCATTTCTCTAGGAGGTGGGTCAAAAAGGATCTTGCTGTGATTTATGTCATAGAGTGTTCTGCCTGTGTTTTCCTCTAAGAGTTTGATAGTGTATGGCCTTACACTTATGTCTTTAACCCATTTTGAGTTTATTTTTGTGTATGGTGTTAGGGAGTGTTCTCATTTCATTCTTTTACATGTAGCTGTCCAGTTTTCCCAGCACCACTTCTTGAACAGGCTGTCTTTTCTCCATTGTATATTCTTGCCTCCTTTATCAAAAATAAGGTGACCATATGTGCATGGGTTTATCTCTGGGTTTTCTATCCTGTTCCATTGATCTATCTTTCTGTTTTTGTGCCAGTACCATACTGTCTTGAGTACTGTAGCTTTGTAGTATAGTCTGAAGTCAGGGCACCTGATACCTCCAGCTCCATTTTTCTTTCTCAAGATTGCTTTGGCTATTCATGGTCATTTGTGTTTCCATACAGATTGTGAAATTTTTTGTTCTAGTTCTGTGAAAAATGTCATTGGTAGTTTGATAGGGATTTCATTGAATCAGCAAAGGAAACCATAAACAAGATGAAAAGACAACCCTCAGAATGAGAGAAAATATTTGCAAATGAAGCAACTGACAAAGGATTAATCTCCAAAATATACAAGCAGCTCATGCAGCTCAATATCAAAAAAAAAACCCAACCCAATCCAAAAATGGGCAGAAGACCTAAATAGACATTTCTCCAAAGAAGATATACAGATTGCCAACAAACACATGAAAGGGTGCTTAACATCACTAATCATTAGAAAAATGCAAATCAAAGCTACAATGAGGTATCACCTCACGCCACTCAGAATGGCCATCATCAAAAAAATCTACAAACAATAAATGCTGTAGAAGGTGTGGAGAAAAGGGAACCCTTGCACTGCTGGTGGGAATGTAAATTGATAGAGCCACTATGGCGAGCAGCATGGAGGTGCCTTAAAAAACTAAAAATAGAACTACCATCTGACCCAGCAATCCCACTACCGGGCATATACCCTGAGAAAACCATAATTCAAAAAGAGTCACGTACCACAATGTTCATTGCAGCCCTATTTACAATAGCCAGAACATGGAAGTAACCTAAGTGTCCATCAACAAATGAATGGATAAAGAAGATGTGGCACATGTATACAACGGAATATTACTTAGCCATAAAAAGAAACGAAATTGAGCTAGAGTCTGTCATACAGAGTGAAGTAAGTCAGAAAGAGAAAAACAAATACCGTATGCTAACACATATATATGGAATCTTAAAAAAAAAAGATTCTGAAGAAACTAGGGACAGGAAAAGAATAAAGACGTAGACATAGAGAATGGACTTGAGGACACGGGGAGGGGGAAGGGTAACCTGGGACGAAGTGAGAGAGTGGCATGGACTTATATATACTACCAAATGTAAAATAGATAGCTAGTGGGAAGCAGCCGCACAGCACAGGGATATCAGCTCGGTGCTTTGTGACCACCTAGAGGAGTGGGATTGAGAGGGTGGGAGGGAGATGCAAGAGGGAAGAGATATGAGGATATATGTATATGTATAGCTGATTCACTTTGTTACAAAACAGAAACTAACACACCATTGTAAAGCAATTATACTCCAATAAAGGGGTTTAAAAAAATTAAAACTGGGCTTCCCTGGTGGCACAGTGGTTGAGAGTCCACCTGCCGATACAGGGGACGTGGGTTCGTGCCCCGGTCCAGGAAGATCCCACATGCCGCGGAGCGGCTAGACCTGTGAGCCATGGCCCCTAAGCTTGTGCGTCCGGAGCCTGTTCTTCGCAACGGGAGAGGCCACAACAGTGAGAGGCCCGCATACCGCAAAAAAAAAAAATTAAAATTAAAAAAGAAAGAGGCAATTTACACCCTCATACTTCTACCTCCTTTATCTCAATGTTTCAGGCAAACATGCTTTTGGGTACCTGAAATATTCTGATGACTTTCCCCTGGTTGTTACAACGTAACAAGTTTGAGGAACCTTTGGGAACCTAGGAATTCATTGTTTCTCCATTAAGTCCTATGACTACACAAAGAGTAACAGTGAATAACATTTGCTGACCCCTTGCCAATGCCTTTCCAGGTGCTTCTCCTGTATTAACCCAGTTGATCCACTCGGTACAGCAGTTTCCTATCCTCATTTGGCAGGTGAGGAAACTGAGGCACAGAGCATAGTCACTTGCCCAAGGTCCCAGAGCATGTAAGTGACAGAGCCAGAATGCAAACCCACCAGTCTGGGCTCTAGAGCCTGCTAGCTTGGTCACCCACTACCCCCCAAATCCTGCAAACCACAGTAGACAGTGTCAGAGTTTGACAAGCCTCAAGCCACGACTTGGCTGCCCCTTGACCTGGAACTGACCCTAACACGTCAGCAGCCCTGAGGACGCCTGCTGCTCCTGGAGATGGCCACCACTTCACACTCGCTCGCTTGTGCACCACTGCGAGTAAACACGTTGTAAATGAGTCGTGTCAGAAAAATTACAAGTGCCTCTTTGAGGACATGGCCCGAGACCCTTTCTCCTAATTGAGGACCTGGAGCCAAATGCCCCTGGGGATTCCCTGGTGGTGCAGTGGTTGAGAGTCCGCCTGCCGATGCAGGGGACACGGGTTCGTGCCCCGGTCCGGGAGGATCCCATGTGCCGCGGAGCGGCTGGGCCCATGAGCCATGGCCGCTGAGCCTGCGCGTCCGGAGCCTGTGCTCCGCAATGGGAGAGGCCACAGCAGTAAGAGGCCCGTGTACACCAAAAACAAAAACAAACAAATGCCCCAGAAGTGGGTTCCTGGTGAAATGCACTCACAGCCTCTCTGCTGCCGAGACGCTGCCAGTTCTGTTCTTATTGATTTCCACTTCACGCAGAAGCCTCTTAAATCGAATGACTTGCTGGGAAATCGGGCGGGGGGGCAGGGGAACTGTCCTTTGTTTGTCTCTAGCACTTCGAAGGTGTGCCCTTCCTTCCAACGGCCCAGAGGCCAAAAGTTGTCCTGAAAGCATTGCCTCAGCTCGCTACCTTTGCCTCTGTCAACTTAAGGCAATTCTTCACCTGCATTTGATACTGTTGTTTCCTACCAGATGCATGATCTGTTGATGCAGGGAGCAAATGCCACGGCTGCTGCACTCCTTTCCTCGGCTCTTGGCTCTCTCTACTCCAGGCCAAGCTGAGGGACAAAGGGATTTGTGGTTCCAAAGACAGGGATCCAAATGGAGGAGAAGGCAGGGCAAACCGAGGGTCAGCATTGCCTGGAGTGAGGACCTGAGCACCCGGCCTGCTCCACAGCATCGTGAGGGCTCAGCTCAAATGACACTCACTCAGAAGGTCTTTCCTAGACTTGCTACTCAAAATAAAGTCACCTCTCTGTGACCTTGGAGTAGGCAAAAACATTTAAACAACTGGGGTGCAAAAAACTCTAACTGTAAAGACAAATTTGATAAATTGGTCTGAATTAAAATTATGAACTTCTGTTAATCAAAGGAGACCATTAGGAGAGCAAAAAGTCAGGCCTCAGAGTGGAGTCATGTGTTCACAATACATACAGCAACAGAGGCCCCACGGCCTAAAGTATAAACTGCAGATGGCATGATCCTCCCCACTCACCTCAAATTCCGCAATGAATATGGATGTGTTTGGAAACTACAAAGTCTTCATCAATATAAAGAATGGCATACGTGGGTCTTACTGGTGGGTTATTTCAACAGCACCAGATAGAGCTGAGGCTGTCTGAACTAAGCCGGATCTCTCTCCTACACCTCTCACAGCCAGGGATAATCTTTATCACATCAAATCCAATCATGTCGCCCTCCTGCCTAAAGCCCCGAACCTATGAGATGCCATCCAGGTCCTTAGCGTGTCCTTCAAGGTCCTTCACCACCAGACCCTGCTGCCATCTCTCCACCATCATTCTCACCATGGCCCCATCAACGCTGAGTTCCAGCCACCAGAGAGCTTGTGGTGCCCTCAGCATGCCATACCCCTAACATCCCCAGGCTTTCACCTGCTCTTTGCTCTGCTCAGAATGTTCTCCCTTCCCTTGCTGCCCTAGCGAGCTCCCACACTCAGTCTAACACTACAGGGCTCCACTTGCTGGTTCCCTGCCTCCTCCTGCCTCCCATGGGGTCCTGGGAGCTGCAGTCCCAGTGTCCCATCATCTTCTCACCATGAGGATAGAGTGACTGGTCCCAGAGTGGACTTGAGACACAAGCACTGCCCTGGATTAATACAAAAACATCTGGAAAGAGCAATCCCTTTCCCTGCAGGGTTGCCAAACTGGAAGGGTGTGAGCTGAGTGCTAAAAGCAGCTGTCTTTGATGACACACAGGGAAGCCAGTCTATATATGAAGCCAGCACAGGGGAGAGTGGAGGCAAGAGTCAGACAGGGAGGCAGTGCGAGCCAGAGGGCCCCGGAAGAGTGACTGGCTCCAGCTTCCAGGAGGTTGCCCAGTTCTGTGAGGCTGGTAATCCCCTTCTTTTGCTTAAACCAGATTGAATTGGGGTTCTGGCTAGCTAACCACAGTATATCATCCTCCCTAGTCCCTTCCCCTGGGAGGAAACTTACTTCATTGGACTTAAATATATGAATCACTTTCTCTTCCTTATCCGCTCTCTGTCCAGAGCTGCCCTAAGATGGTGGGTCTCAATCCTGGCCACACATTAAAATCATCTTCTAAAAACACCTTCTAAAACATTTCAATGTCCAGCCCCCTTCCCAGACCAATTAAGTCATAATTGCTGGAGGTGGGACCCGGACGTCAGTATTTTTTAAGTCCCCTAGGAGATTTTAATGGGCAGCCAAGTTGAGAGCTGCACAGCCTGAGGAGCAGACACCAGACAGAAGGACAGCCTCATCCCTTGGTCTCCAGTGATGGATGAAAAGAATGTGAAGTCACCATAAAAAGAAAATAAAGGAAGACTGGTGGGGAAACTCCAGGCAATATTGTCTGTAAGGGGATTTCTTAGAATAGTCACAGAAGACAAGCATGCACTAACATGGCAAGGCAATGCAGCATAGCCCCAAACCCTGGCTTTGGCATCAGACAGACATAGGTCCAAGTTGAAGCTCTCCACTTAATAGAGCAGTGACCTTGAGCAAGTCACTTCATTTCCCTCCATTTCCCTATCTATCATCTGGGGGTAACAAAGCCAACCTCTCATATACCAACATCAACCTAGAGCCACTCCTGTGGTTTGGGGCTGGTGATGGGAGTCCGAATTCTAATTGAGCAAGCTGATGAGGAATCCACCACTTCAAACATTATAATGGCTTTTCCCATTTCTCACATCATTTGTAATGATTCCAGAATGATCATGATTTCCTTCATCTCCTCCATTACAGGTTGTCTCCAGGCATCAGAAAAGCCCTGCCTCTATCTGCTGTCAGTCCCTCCATCTTCCCATCTTTTCTGAGGCTCTGAAGATTGCTCTGCACAGCCCACCCTAGCCAGACACAGGCCCGTTGTTTGTAGCAGCACCCTTTGCAGTTCAGAGGTTCATTTACAGGCATTACCTGGGAGCTTTCCCTTTAAATACCCATGCACTTCTCTTCTGCGAGGCCTAGAGATTTCAGCTTTATGCAGCTTCGTGCTAAAAGCTTCCTTGAACGTAAATGAAGGAGACAGTTTCAGAGTTGGTTGAAAGTAGTTTGTTCTAAAGGAGATTATATAAGCTGATATAATGTTTAGTTCTGGTGGTCTGGTAGAGAGATCTGTCTTGGTAGTTATGGGGAAAAGAGAGGTAGGTACTCAAGGATTTCGAACTTGGGAACAGAGTAGAGATAAATGAGCAACTTTGCTTTGGATAGACCCAAAGTTGACACACTCAACACACACTCAACACACACACACACACACACACACACTTATCCAAGTTATACTGAAGATCATAGACGAAGACCTAAAACAAGCCTTTTCTAAAGAAGTGTATTAGTTGTATGTAAGTGCTGCAACGAATCTCAAGACTTCAATAATTTAACAAAATAAAAATGAGTATTTGTGCTCAGATAAAAGTTGAACGTGCTTCTGGTCAGGCCTCTCTCCTGGCCGGCTTCCTCCACATGGTAAAAACACCGAACCTCCTTCCATCTTGAGGTTCCGCCCTGCTCTACACCATCCAAGCCTAGACCAAGAGCCAGTGGAAGAAGAAAGTGAGAAAGCGTGCAGGATGGTGGGAGGTTCCACATGCAGGCCCACAGGCTGTTGACACCATGTACGTGCAGGAGGCTGGGCAACGAGCCTGTGCACCTGGACTTGTGACCATATCAGTCTCTGCCGCCAGAGCCATCTGAGGTACCAACAATATTTCCTTTTTCATCTTATATCTGACTTTCACTGTCATCTTCACAAACATGTTGCACATCTGCTCTGGGCCAGGTGCATTAGGCCAGGGTATCCAGAGAAGCAGGTGTGAAGGAAAGATGGCACAGTGGTTGGGGGCTTAGGCTCTGGAGTTGGAATCCACAGATTCAAATTCTGCTCCAATCCTTTTTAACCAAGTAGCATCTTGGGTGATCAGTTTAATCTCTCTGTGCTTCTGTGGTAAGACTCAAACAAGAGAATACAAATAGAATGTAGCCCCACCCAGAGCTCCACTGTTTCTCCTCCTCCTCCAGGGCTGACAGACCCCCAGAGGTCACTGAGGTCTTTGCATGTTTATTTCACCTTTAAAGAGGAGGAAGGGACGCTTCCTCCAAGATCCATGCCTAGAGGAAGCCAGGCCAGGCCATCCTAAGGCCAGTATGCAAAGGCCACAGTGGGGGATCTTGCGTGGACCACTTACCTGAGACCAAATCCCAAATTCACACGTGTAATAGACTGATGCATTAGGAGTCTTATCACTGTTACCTCAAAAGCCAGACCCTACCCTCTTCCTTGTCACCTGGGTGCCATCCAAGCTGCCCTGCCCCTGCCTTTTCTACATCTTCTCTCCACAAGGCTGGAGTAAGCAGCCCAAGAGTGTTCAGACTCACCTTAGGCTATTTCTGCTCAGACGGTGCAGCCACAGGGCAGGCTTTCTCCTCGAGGACTGAGCCAGCCTGGGAAGAAGGGGTTAGAACACTCTCTAGACTGTCAGGCACAGGAAACCCTATGGCAGGAATCTGTTTAGCAGACACAGCTCTCCCATGTCCTTCCTCTGCTCATCAAGGATCCATGCTATTAACATAAGAAAAGGATACTGTCACCCAAAGTCACAACCACATGGGTGTAGAGTGCTTTATATTTTTCAAAACATGCACACTTGTCTGGCGTCTTCATTCCTTGCAGCGAGGTGCACAAGGCAGGGAGTTTATTCACCATGTGACCGCATTTCAGTTTCCTCAACAGGGGGCAGTGACCTGCCCAAGGGCCCTGAGCAGAATTGCACATCAGGGCTTCTGACTCCTCCAACCAAAGCCAGAATTAGGGTCAGAAAGGACATTTGTATTATATGTACTACATCTTCTTTATCCACTCCTCTGTTGATGGACATTTAGGTTGCTTCCATGTCTTGTCTGTTGTAAATAGTGCTACAATGAACACTGGGGTGCATGTACCATTTTGAATTATGGTTTTCTCCAGATATATGCCCAGGAGTGGGATTGTTGGATCATATGGTAGTTCTATATTTAGTTTTTTAAGGAAACGCTATACTGTTCTCTATAGTGGCTGTACCAATTTACATTCCCACCAACAGTGTAGGAAGGTTCCCTTTCCTCCACACCCTCTCCAGCATTTATTGTTTGTGGATTTCTTTTTTTATTGGAGTATGATTGCTCTTGTTTGTAGATTTTTTGATGATGGCCATTCTGACCAGTGTGAGGTGATACCTCACTGTGGTTTTGATTTGCATTTCTCTAGTAATTAGTGATGATTCAAAAAAAAGAAGAAAGGATATTTGGACTCAACATGGGCTACTTCACTGACCAAATTCCTTCTAGCCCTTATAGCCTGTTCCACTGTCAACATATCTGTCCTCTGGGATCATGTACTTTTTGAAGAATGAGTGATGAAAGGGGTTACCAATGTGCCATTAGATACAAGCGGAGAGGTCAGTGCCAGAAAGCAAAGGATGAGGCACAGGACTCAAAGAAAATTGGGCCACAGGGGGATAGACATTGAACCTACCATCCTACCCTCCACCCTACTGGTGTTACACACAAGGGGCAGGATCTGGACCATTCGGATCTGTCATCCTCTGAATCCAGACACTCTCTAAAAGCCTTGACATGTACCCAAAACTTTCCAGAGATTGTTGTAAGGAATAAATTACACTTGCAGAGCACAAATTTCCAAAAGGGCATCCACGGGAGGTTGGCAGCATCTCCTTCTATTCATTGCCAAAGCAAGAACCTCATTTCATCTTCCATCAGAATAGAAGAGCTGCAGGCCAACAACTCCCCTCCTACAACTTTGTTTATCAAACACATAATAGAGCCATCTCTAGAAAGGTCACAAAAGGGCTTCCCTGGTGGCGCAGTGGTTGAGAGTCCGCCTGCCGATGCAGGGGACATGGGTTCATGCCCCGGTCCGGGAGGATCCCACATGCCACGGAGCGGCTGGGCCCGTGAGCCATGGCTGCTGAGCCTGCACGTCCGGAGCCTGTGCTCCGCAATGGGAGAGGCCACAACAGTGAGAGGCCCGCGTACAGCAAAAA